>NC_029789.2:21378634-21391919 GCF_000816755.2 Arachis ipaensis
TGCGAGGTATAATATAAGTGGTTCTCCTTCCCGTGGCCGAGATAGGATAGGTGGCTGTCCCAGGAATCTTTTGAAATCTTAGAAGGCCTGCTCACACTCCGTTGTCCATTCATACCTCTTTCCTTTCCTTAGGGTGGCGTAGAAGGGGAGGGATCTTATTGCCGATCCAGCTAGAACTCTGGACAGGGCTGCCAATCTTCCATTGAGTTGTTGTACCTCTTTAACGCTGGTCGGACTCTTCATGTTGAGTATGGCCTGGCATTTATCTGGATTTGCCTCAATTCCTCTTTGTGTGAGCAAAAAACCCAAGAATTTGCCAGCTTCTACTGCGAAGGTGCATTTTGCAGGGTTTAGCTGCATGCCATGCCTTCTTATAGTATCGAATACTTGGGTGAGGTCAGACAGTAACGACTCTTCACTTTGTGTCTTTATTAACATGTCGTCCACGTAGACTTCCATGATTTTCCCGATGTGGTATGTGAATACTTTATTCATTAATCTTTGATAAGTGGCTCCTGCATTTTTGAGTTCGAATGGCATGACGATATAGCAGACGTTTGCTTTCGGGGTTAAAAATGAGGTTTTTTCTTGGTCAGGTGGGTACATCGGGATTTGATTGTATCCCGAATAGGCGTCCATAAACGAGAGGTATTTGTATCTGGAGGAGGCATCCACCACAGCGTCGATACTTGGGAGTGGATAAGGATCTTTTGGGCAGGCTTTGTTGAGATCAGTGTAGTAGGTGCACATCCGCCACTTCCCATTTGATTTTTTTACCAAGACGACGTTAGCTAGCCATAGTGGGTACTTAACTTCTCTTATGAATCCTGCCTCCAGTAGAGCTTGTACTTGCTCTTCCACAGCTTGGGATCGTTTTGGTCCGAGCTTTCTGCATCTCTGCTGTACTGGCCGAGATCCTGGGTAAACTGCCAACTTGTGGCACATTAACTTAGGGTCTATGCTTGGCATGTCTGCGGCCTTCCATGCAAAGAGGTCGACATTGTCTCTTAAAAACTGTATGAGTGACTCCTTTACGTATCCTTTTAGGATTGTGCCGATATTAGTTATTTTGTCTGGGACATCTCCGATATGGACTTTTTCTATTTCGCCTTTGGGTTGTGGACGAAGTTCTTCCCGCCCTTGAACTCCCCCAAGTTAGATGGTGTGGAATTCTTCTCCTCTGCCTCTAAGGTTTGGACTTTCGTTGTAACAGCGGCGCACCGTCTTCTGATCTGCTCTTATCGTAGCTATTCCTTCTACGGTTGGGAACTTCATGCACAAGTGTGGAGTCGAGACTACTGCGCCGAGCTGATTTAATGTTGTCTGACCTATTAAGACATTGTAGGGTGAACTCACGTTGACCACGATGTAATCTATGTTGAGTGTCCTTGACCGGTTTCCTTTTCCGAAGGTTGTGTGTAGTGAGATGTATCCAAGTGGTTGGATTGGAGTGTCTCCCAGCCCGAATAGGCTTTTCGGATACGCTCTGAGTTCTTATTCTTCTAGGCCGAATTTGTCGAAGGCGGTTTTGAACAAGATGTCGGCCGAGCTTCCCTGGTCTACCAGTGTGCGGTGGAGATTAGCGTTGGTCAATATGATAGTGATGACCATGGGATCGTCATGTCCTGAGATGACGCCAGCTGCGTCCTCTTTAGTAAATGTGATAGTGGGGATGTCGGGTGCTTCTTCTCCTCCCTCAACATGATATACTTTTTTAAGATATCTTTTGCGAGATGATTTGGAGATTCCTCCTCCCGCAAATCTTTCGTGTATCATGTGGACATGTCTCTCCAGTGTACGAGGTGGTCGTTCAGTTCGTCCGACATCTTCGTCCCTTCTTCTTTTTCTTGGTTTGTCTGCCCTGCTGGCTAAGTACCGATCTAATTTTCCCTCTCTCACCAGTTTTTCTATGACATTTTTCAAGTCGAAGCATTCGTTGGTGGGATGTCCATAGATTCGATGGTATTCACAGTATTCAGTCCGATTTGCTCCTCATTTCTTGCTTTTGAGTGGGCGAGCTGGGGGTATCTTTTTAGTATGGCATACTTCTCGATAGACATCTATAAGAGACACCCGAAGAAGGGTGTAATTGTGGTATTTCTTGATCTTTTCTCCATGCTGATCTTCTTTTTTCTTGGACTCTTTGTCCTTATCCCGGGAGGAGTAGGAAAATTTGGACTTTGAGGTCTCTCCCAGTCGAGATTTTTCTTCCATGTTGATGTCTTTCTCTGCTCGTTCTTGCACTTTATTTAGGGATGTGGGGTGTTTTTTCGATATCAAGTGACTAAAAGGTCATTCTCGTAAGCCATTGATGAGACCCATAATGGCTGCTTCCGTTGGCAGACTTTGTATGTCCAGACATGCTTTGTTGAATCTTTCCATGTAGTTGTAGAGACTTTCCCGATCTCCTTGCTTGATTCCTAATAGACTTGGTGCGTGCTTAGTTTTGTCTTTCTGGATGGAGAATCTGGCCAGAAACTTCTTGGCTAAGTCGTCAAAGCTCGAGATGGACCTAGGGGGCAGATTGTCGAACCATTTAATTGCTGTCTTTGTTAAGGTAGTCGGAAAGGCTTTGCAGCGGACTACATCTGACGCGTCAGTGAGGTACATTCTACTTTTGAAATTACTGAGATGATGGCTGGGATCTGCGGTGCCATTGTATAGAGTCATGTCGGGAGGTTTAAAGTCTTTTGGGATTTTGGTCTTCATGATCTCTTTGGTGAATGGGTATTGGTCCTTACGGGAGCTATCTTCGTGGCCGGATCGAGTAGTTTTGGCCTTGAGATCCGCTTCGAGCTTTAGGAGCTTGTCCTCTAACTCGCGTCGTCGTCTAGCTTCCCTTCGTATGTCTCTCTCAGCTTCTCGTTGATACTCGACCTCCTTTTTGAGTTGTTTTAGGCGATCCTGAAGTGCCTCTATGGCTCCTGTGTTTGGAGAACTCTTGTCTTTGTTAGGTTGAGAAGTATCGTCTATTGTGACCTCTGTATTCTTGTGTGGTGTTCTATTTTCCAAATCAGAATTGTGGTCGTTGTCAAGGTTGTCCACCATGATAATGGGATGACTTCCAGGTCCCCAGCAATGGCGTCAATGTTCCGAGGGTTACCTGAAACTGTAGGTCGATCTCGGACGAGATCTTCTGTACTGGTCGGCGCTGACATGTCCGGCTTGTGGGTGGTGGCCGAAGCTGCCGTGTCCGACTTGTTGGACTTGTTGGTGATGTTGATCCTTTGTCACCGGAGGGTGGTGGTACCTGCAAGGGACTCTGATGCTTAATTTAGCAAGGGTATTAAGCATGTTTTTTAGTAGAATCAGAGTATGAGTTGTACCTGGGTGCTCCAGTGTATTTATAATGGTGTGGAGTGACCTTTTTGGAGATAAGATAGTTATCATATCTTATCTTTGAGTGGAGTTATCTTATCTTTAGGGGGAACCCTCCTTATCTTTCTTAGGCTTTGGCTGCCTTTAGATTTGGGCCATGTTCCTTGGTTTGGGCCTGCTTGGGCCTCTTATGGCAATTTGGCCGAGCTCTTTGTGAAGAGGTCGGTAATGGGCCAACCTTCCAAGAGGTCAGGTAGTTCTGATCTGAAGAGGTCAGTTGACTTGGCGTCAAACAACCCGAGTCGGATAGCTCAACCCCGGATATGAACAGGAGGGCTCTACTATTTTTACTGCATAGGAGATTAGTGCAGCGTATGAGAGTCAGATGGTTCTTCATGGTTACAAAGAAGGTCCTCAAAACTCTCTCTGGTCTTCTGATTATCCATTCATGGCTGTTGCTGATGAAGTCGCCCAGGTGGATTCTGATGTAAAAATTATCCATGATGCTGGGAAAGTTGGAGTTGCCCGCTACCTACAGGTAGTTTTGTTTGTTATTTTGCCCTTGATTTATTTATCTTTGATAACTTGTTGTCTTCTTTAGGTTATTGGGGCAAGGCTTCTATCTATTGGCCGGTCCTCCGAGTTGGATGCTATTCTAGAGGGTGACAATATTGCTGCTGTCAAAAAATTGAAGGAGTCTTTGGAGGAGAGAGACTTACGAGTGGAAAAACTCAGGGGCGAAGTGAAGCATTTGAAAGAAAAGCTCAAAAATTCCGAGGCTGAACTGCAAAAGGTCAGGGTCGATCTTGAGTCTAAAGTCGAGGAAGCTGAGAAAACTAGAGCTTGCATTCCCGAGTTAAAGGAGGAGGTCCTTTCTGCTTTTACGCTCGAATTTGACCGTGCTGTTGCGCAGATAGGAGTTGTTTCTCTAGATGCCAATGTGAGTAAATTGGACATAACAAAGATCGTTAGTAATGGCCAATTGCTTGAAGATGAAGCTTTGTCCGACAAGGAGGACAAGAGTGTTTCTGTTGAAAAGGCAGATTAAAATGTTTGTTTTGACTTTTTATTTTGTAAAGTGACTTATTTTGTGAGATTTTGATAGACTGTGATTGACTTGTTATAAATTATCTCTCGCAGGGTTTGTTGGTACCTTTCTTGATTGTAGATTGAGTTGTTTGGATTTGGATTTTTGTATTTGTGTTAACTAACAATGTTTGTACATGTGGATGATATGCGGGTGGGGACCTCATTAAAACCTCTCCAAGAAAAATCCTGTATGGGATAAAAACTTGAGAGTAGGAAAAAGAGTGTCTCCCCTTGTCCATATCATTTTTATGAAAAGTAAAATTTCAAAGATGAAATATTCTAGATTCCAGGGATATCTCCGCCCTAGAGTATTTGAAGTTTGTATGCTCCCCTTCCGATGACTTGTATAACTCAGTAGGGGCCTTCCCATGCTGCTGCGAGTTTTCCGTGTGCATGAGTTTTCCTCGCTTCTTCTGTTCGTCTGAGGATGAGGTCTTGTTCGGCAAAAGATCTTGGTTGTACCTTCTTGTTATACTTTTTTTCTTATTATTTCCTGCATTGCTACTTGTCTTATTTTGGCTTTATCTCTGTCTTCGTCTACTGTGTCGAGTTCCATTCTTCTGATGTTGTCATTTTCACCTGCTGTGGTGAGGATATTGAGATCTCTACCGGGATCATTGCATCTATCCCATATACCAACCTAAATGGTGTTTCTTGTGTTGTTTTTTGTTTTGTGGTGTTGTAGCTCCACAAAACTTCAGGGATCAACTCGGCCCATTCGCCTTTGGAATCTCCGAGCTTTTTCTTTAATGCGTTGAGTATGACCTTATTAGCTGCCTCGGCAAGTCCATTGGCTTGTGGATGCTCTACTAATGAAAAGTGGTGCTTTATCTAAAATTCATTCAAGAATGTTGCTAAACTTTGGTCGGTGAATTGCCGGCCATTATGAGTGATAATATCATGAGGTAATCCAAAACGACAAATAATATTTTTCCAAATAAAAGACCTTACTTTATCAGCTCCTATTTTTGTTAATGGGGTGGCCTCGATCCATTTTGAAAAATAGTCAATTGCTATGAGTAAGTATTTTACCTGGCCTGGGGGTTTTAGAAAAGGCCCGAGAATATCTAGCCCCCATATCTGTAAAGGCCAACTTACCTCCAAGGTATGTAATAGCTCGGCAGGGTTGTGGATGGCCGAAGAATGTTTTTAGCAGCTGTCGCATTTTTAACCTTATTAATGCAGTCATGTTTCATTGTTGGCCAGTAATATCAGGCCCGAGCTATTTTTGAAGCCAGACTCAATCCTCCTATATGGTTACCACATACTCCCTCGTGGGCTTCATCCATGACGATTTTATTTTCTTGCTTACTGAAACATCATAAGAGGGGTTGAGAATGACCTCTGCTGTATAGCTCTTTCCCGATTAGTGTGAGAGTTGTTGCGCGCCTTCTGAATGTTTTGATATCGGCTACTTCGTCTGGTATGTTCCCTGTTTGTAGGTATTGCTTATACGGCGTCCTCCAATCATCTTCCTATGATATTGAAATAATAGCTTTGCTGCTGAAACTTGGTTCAATGAGGGTTAGTTGAGATATAATAGAATGTTAGAATCATTCAAAGTTTTTCTAGTTGTTGCTAGTTTCGACAGTGCGTCTGCTCGGGTGTTGTTCATACCCTGGGTCGAGCTGTCTGACCCGGGATGTTTAGCGACATAGCGACCGACCTCTTCAGGTCCGACTATCCGATCTCTTCTTAAAGAGATCGGCCAAATCAACAGGAAGGTCCAATAAAGGGCCCAAATAGAGGAACACGACCCAAATCCAAAGGCAATCCAAGCCTATAGAGATAAAGGCGGTTCCCTTGAAGATAAGCTGACTTCACCCAAAACAGGATAAGATAAGATAAGATAACTAACTTATCTTATCAGAAAGGTCAGCCCACACTACTATAAATACACTGGAGCACCCAGGTATAACTCATATTCTGATTCTACATAAAACCTGCTTAATACCTGTTCATACCCTGGGTCGAGCTGTTCGAACCGGGATGTTCGGTAGCAAAGCGACCGACCTGTTCAGGTCAAGCGGACCGACTTCTTTACGAAGAACTCGACCAAATTGACAGGAAAGCCCAGTTAAGGGCCCAAAATGAAGGAACACAACCCAACTCCAAAGGCAGCCCAAGCCTACAGAGAGAAGGGCAGTTCCGTTGAAGATAAGCTGACCTCACCCAAAGATAAGATAAGATAAGATAACTGACTTATCTTATCTAAAAAGGTCACTCTACAACCACTATAAATACACTGGAGCACCCAGGTATAACTCATACTCTGATTCTACATAAAACCTGCTTAATACCCGTGCTAACTTAAGCATCGGAGTCTCTTGCAGGTACCCCCACCCTCCGGTGGCCAAGGATCAGCAGTGCAGCAAGTCCAACAAGTCGGACACAACAGCTCCGGCCGCCACCAGCCAACCGGACACGTCATCCCCGACCAGTACCAAGGATCTCATCCGAGATCGACCTCCAGTTTCAGGTAACCCTCGAAACATTGGCGCCGTTACCGGGGAACCTGAAAGTCATCCCAAAACCATGGCGGACGGCCATGACAACGACCATGACTCGGATTTGGAGAACAAAACACCGCACAAGAACGCGGACACTATGCTAAAGGATACTCCGGAATCCAACGGGGACAAAAACTCACCAAATCCGGGAGCCATGGAAGCACTTCAAGATTGCTTAAAGCAACTTGAGAAAGAAACCCAGCAACAACGGGAGATCGGAAAGGATCTACAAAGAGAGGTATGGCAACGTCGAGAACTAGAAGAAAAACTACAGCAATTAGAGGCCGACCTCAAATCAAAAGCTCCTCGGACCACTCCTGAGGAAAATTCACGCAAAGAACAGGATCCATTCACCAGGGAAATCATGAAGACCAAAATCCCAAAAGATTTCAAGCTCCTGGATATGGTTTTGTATGATGGCACTACAGATCCCAACCATCATCTCAGTAATTTCAGAAGCAGAATGTACCTTACCGATGCCTCAGATGCCGTTCGCTGCAAAACTTTTCCAACAACTCTCACGAAAACGGCGATCAGATGGTTCGACAACTTACCTCCGAAGTCCATCTCAAACTTCGACGACCTGGCCAAAAAGTTCCTGGCCAGGTTCTCCATCCAGAAAGATAAGGCCAAGCACGCACCCAGCTTACTAGGGATCAAGCAAGGAGATCGGGAGAGCCTCCGCAACTACATGGAAAGATTCAACAAAACATGCATGGACATACAAAGTTTACCAACAGAGGCCGCCATCATGGGGCTTATCAATGGCTTACGAGAGGGACCTTTCAGCCAATCTATATCAAAAAAGTATCCTACCTCCTTAGACGAAGTACAGAAGCGAGCAGAAAAATACATCAACATGGAAGAGAACGCTCGGCTGGGAGAAACCTCAAAATCTGGGGCCTCCTACCGAGACAAAGACAAGGACTCCAAAAAGAAAGAAGATCGACAGGGTGAGAAAATAAAAAAATACCATAACTACACTCCTCTCAAAGCATCCCTGGTCGACGTGTACAAAGAAGTCTGCCATACAGAAAAAATCCCCCAGTGCGGCCACTCAAAGGCAAAAGGGGAGGAGGAAACCGGAAGGAATATTGTGAATACCATCGAATTCGAGGGCACTCTACCAACGAGTACTTCGACTTGAAAAATATCATAGAAAAATTGGTAAGAGAAGGAAAATTAGATCGATTTCTGGCCACCCGGGATGATGACCAAAGAAAAAGACGGAGAGACGAAGATGATGGACGAGCTGAACGGTCACCTCGGACACCAGAAAGACACGTCCACATGATACACGGCGGATTCGCAGGAGGTGGGATCTCCAAATCGTCCCGAAAGAGATATCTCAAAGAAGTATATCATGTTGAGGGAAAGGAGAAAGCACCCGACATCCCGGCGATAACATTTACTAAAAAGGACGCATCCGGCATCATCTCGGGACACGACGATCCCATGGTCATCACTATTATACTGGCAAATGCCAATCTACACCGCACACTAGTAGACCAAGGGAGTTCTGCCAACATCTTATTCAAAACAGCCTTCGACAAGCTCGACTTAGACGAAAATGAACTTAGAGCATACCCGAACAATCTGTTTGGACTAGGAGACACTCCGATACAACCGCTGGGATACGTATCGCTACACACTACTTTTGGAAAAGGGAACCAATCTAGGACCCTCAAAATAGACTACATTGTGGTCGACGTAAGTTCGGCCTACAATGCTCTCATAGGTCGGACAACACTCAATCAACTCGACGCAATAGTCTCAACTCCGCATCTATGCATGAAATTCCCAACTACAGAGGGGATAGCCACGATAAAAGCAGATCAAAAGATGGCACATCACTGTTATAACGAGAGCTTAAACCTCAAAGGCAGAGGAGAAGAGTTTCATACCATTGAGCTTGGCGGAGCTCAGCGTCGAGAAGAACTCCATCCGCACCTAGAAGGTGAGGTAGAGAAGGTTCAGATTGGAGACACCTCGGACAAAACGACTAATATCGGCACGGTCCTAAGAGGAGACTCAAAAGAATTACTGATACAATTCTTACGAGATAATGTCGACCTCTTCGCATGGAAAGCCGCAGACATGCCAGGCATAGACCCTAAGCTAATGTGCCACAAGTTGACGGTCTATCCAGGATCTCGGCCGGTGCAGCAGAAGCGAAGAAAACTCGGACCAGAACTATCCCAAGCTGTGGAAGAACAAGTACAAACGTTACTGGAGGCAGGATTCATAAGAGAAGTCAAGTACCCACTATGGCTAGCCAACGTCGTCTTGGTGAAAAAATCAAACGGGAAGTGGCGCATGTGTACCGATTACACCGATCTCAACAAAGCCTGCCCAAAAGATCCATACCCACTCCCAAGTATTGACACTATGGTAGATGCTTCCTCCGGATATAGATACCTCTCGTTTATGGATGCCTATTCGGGATACAACCAAATCCCCATGTATCCACCAGATCAAGAAAAGACCTCGTTCTTAACACCAAAGGCGAACTACTGCTACATCGTGATGCCTTTCGGTCTCAAGAATGCGGGAGCTACTTATCAAAGGCTAATGAATAAAGTCTTCTCAGATCACATCGGAAAAATCATGGAAGTCTATGTGGACGACATGTTGATAAAAACACAAAGCAAAGATACATTATTGTCCGACCTGGCTCAAGTGTTTGACACTATAAGGAAGCATAACATGCGACTTAACCCCGCAAAATGCACCTTCGCAGTTGAAGCAGGCAAATTCTTGGGCTTCATGCTCACACAAAGGGGAATTGAAGCAAATCCAGACAAATGTCAAGCTATACTCAACATGAAGAGCCCAACTTGTGTCAAAGAAGTACAACAACTCAACGGGAGACTAGCCGCCCTATCCCGATTCTTAGCAGGAGCTGCGATAAGATCTCTCCCCTTCTATGCTACTTTAAGAAAAGGAAAATAGTTCGAATGGACGACAGAATGTGAGCAAGCTTTCCGAGACTTCAAGGAGTTCTTAGGACGGCCACCTATCCTATCTCGACCACGAGAAGGAGAATCACTCATATTATATCTCGCAGTAGGAAGCCGGGCAATAGCCTCAGCACTAGTCAGAGAAGACAAAAATGGGCAACAACCCGTCTACTTCATTAGCAAAGCACTACAGGGATCCGAGTTGAACTACCAGAAAATAGAAAAATTTGCCTATACTCTCATCCTAACATCTCGACGATTCCGCCCGTACTTCCAGGCTCACACCATTAAGGTTAGAACTAACCAGCCCATAAAAGGAATATTGCAGAAAACAGATTTAGCAGGAAGAATTCTACAATGGGCAGTCGAGTTGTCAGAATTTGACCTCCAATATGAAGCTCGAACGGCCATCAAATCACAGTATCTAGCCGACTTCATCGCAGAATTCACAGATACCCTGGAAACTCCCACAGAATGGAATCTCTACGTGGATGGTTCCTCAAATAAAACTGGAAGCGGTGCAGGCGTGATAATAGAAAGCAACCAAGGAACCCAAGTTGAGCTCTCCCTCAAGTTCGGGTTCCCGGCCTCCAATAACCAAGCGGAATATGAAGCATTATTAGCTGGTTTGAAGCTGGCTAAAGAAGTCGGAGCTCAAAAACTCAACATTTACAGCGATTCACAAGTGGTCACATCACAAATAACAGGGAGCTACCAAGCCAAAGACCCCACCATGAAAAAATATTTGGATAAAACCAAGGAACTATTCGGACAAATCGGGGAATATAAGATCTGCCACATACCCCACGAACAAAATGTCCGAGCTGATGCACTCTCAAAACTAGCCAGCACCAAACCAGGGGGCAACAATAGAAGCCTCATCCAGGAAATGTTGCAAAACCCGTCAATCTCGGAAGAGGAAAAAGTCCTGGCCATAACAAGTCAGGACCAAGGATGGATGACCCCCATAATCAACTACCTCAAAGAAGGAACACTCCCCGTAGAAGAAAAGGAGGCAAAGAAGTTAAAAAGGGAGGCACAGTACTACACCATCATAAACAACATTCTGTACAAAAGAGGAATCTCAATACCTTTACTAAAATGCGTGCCGACCTCCAACACAAGGGAAGTGCTAGAAGAAATACACGGCGGCATTTGTGGCAATTATCTCGGAGCACGAGCTCTCGCCAAAAAAGTACTCCGGGCGGGATTTTATTGGCCAACTCTACAGAAAGAAGCCACAGAATTTGTAAAGACATGTCCACCATGTCAAAAACATGCCAACTTTCACATCGCCCCACTAGATGAGCTCATCAGCGTGACTTCGCCTTGGCCGTTTGCAAAATGGGGACTCGATCTTCTCGGCCCCTTCCCACAGGGATCAGGACAAGTTAAATTTCTCATAGTGGGAGTAGATTACTTTACAAAGTGGATCGAGGCAGAGCCCCTAGCCAATGCCACCGCTCAAAGAAGCCAGAAATTCTTATATCGAAATATTGTCACAATGTTCGGGGTTCCATATTCAATAACCACAGACAATGGCACCCAATTCACAGATGCAGGCTTCAGAAAACTAGTAGCCGAGTTGAATATAAAGCACCAGTACACCTCCGTCAAACATCCACAAGCCAATGGGCAGGCCGAAGCTGCTAACAAAGTCATATTGGCTGGATTAAAACGGAGATTACAAGATACAAAGGGAGCCTGGGCAGAAGAGCTCCCACAGGTCCTGTGGGCATATCAAACAACGCCACATTCCACCACGAAGGAATCCCCCTTCCGATTAGCATACGGAACAGAGGCGATGATTCCAATAGAGATTGAGGAAGGGTCGCCCAGAGTAGTTCACTACAATGAGGAAGCAAACTTCCAACTTCAGAGAGAAGAGCTCGACTTGTTACTCGAAATCCAAGAAAGAGCTCGGATCAGGGAAGAAGCTCTAAAACGCCGAATGGCTTCCAGATATAATCAAAGGGTAGTGCCGAGAAATTTCACGGAAAATGATCTCATCCTAATCCGAAATGATATCGGAACAACTCGACCAGGAGAGGGAAAGCTGGCAGCAAACTGGAAAGGACCCTACCGAATTGTAGAAGTACTTGGAAAGGGCTACTACAGACTGTCTGAACTCGATGGATGAGAGCTTCCCAGGTCATGGCACGCCTGCAACCTCAGAAGGTACTACAGTTAGAAAAGATAAAAGATCTCATCATTGGATGCACTCTTTTTTCCTGAAAAGGTTTTTTAATGAGGCACCAAGTTGAGACTCAGACAATCCCATATGTATATACTTGCACTTTTCCTTTAAATAAAATATATTTTAGATATTCTACAAAGATTTCAAGACGCATTAATCTGAAGCATTCATCGTCCGATTATAAAGCAACAGATCGGCAGAAAGTGAAAAACAATTTCACTGCACGATCACGATAAAGACAACCGTCCGATAAAGGTGAAAACGCGATTCACCCAAAGGACGATCTAGAAATGACAACCACTTTCTACAAATCGACAAAGATGAACACAGAATAATGTAAGAAGTTATCAAAAGTGATCCAAAAAAGAAACTGACGAGGTCTTACGGATTGCTAAAATAATAACTTAAAGACTGGCCGACGTTGAGAAGTCGGACCAAGTCAACCCAAGTTATAAGTAAACCCTGGAAAGAGGTCTGGCCAACCCTATTAAAGAGGATTACTTTAACTTAGAAGGGCTCGACATGACAAAGTCAGCCAAAAAATGAGAAGTTATCAAAGTAGTCCCTGAAAGAGATTTGACAAAGATCCAAGAAAGAGGACTAAAAATAACTTAAAGGAGACCGATATAACCAAGTCGGACTTCTACTACTTAAAAGTTATCAAAGTAGTCCCTGAAAGAGATCTGACAAAGATCCAAGAAAGAGGACTACAAATAACTTAAAGGAGACTGATATATCCAAGTCGGACTCCTACTACTTAAAAGTTATCAAAGTAGTCCCTGAAAGAGATCTGACAAAGATCCAAGAAAGAGGACTACAAATAACTTAAAGGAGACCGATATAACTAAGTCGGACTCCTACTACTTAAAAGTTATCAAAGTAGTCCCTGAAAGAGATCTGACAAAGATCCAAGAAAGAGGACTACAAATAACTTAAAGGAGATCGATATAACCAAGTCGGACTCCTACAACTAAAAAGTTATAAAAGTAATCCCTGAAAGAGATCGGACAAAGATCCAAGAAAGAGGATTACAAAAATAACTTAAAGGAGATCGATATAACCAAGTCGGACTCCTACAACTGGAAAGTTATCAAAGCAATCCCTGAAAGAGACCTGACAAAGATCCAAGAAAGAGGATTACAAAAATAACTTAAAGGAGACAGATATAAACAACTCGGAGGACTAACTTGAAGAAATCGGTTACAAATCGT
>NC_029789.2:21392259-21409745 GCF_000816755.2 Arachis ipaensis
CAAGCAAGCAACGGGAAAGTGTCAGCAATTAACAAAACATAAAGAGTTTAAAAAAGCCCACAAGCCGAGCCAACTACATATCCAGAATAAAGTTAAAACTAAGGGTCAGAAGATTTTTTAGCAGCATCAGGCCGAGGAGACGGAGGCCGAGTCTGGAGAGGAACGGCATCTACAGTACCGTCATCCCGGTTCAAGATCTGGCAGTCGGGGTCAGAAGCGGGAGGACCAACCTCGGCAGGGACAGCAGAAGTCGACACCTTGGTAGAGGCTACAGGGGAAGGATCGACATCATCCTCATCCTCGTCATCAGGGACAACCTTACCATCCCTGACAACGTTCTCCAAGCTAAAGAGGGTCAGGTCAGCCTCGGGAGCAATAACCCGAACTTGTTCCCTCAGGTTCTCATAGGCAGCAGTTACACTGCCAACAAGATGACCTTGGAGTTCGGAATAATTAGCCCGGGCATTCTCCAACTCTTCTCTCAAACGCAACACCTCCCTGTAAGACGTCAAATAACTGTCCTTATGCCGCATAGCCGTGTCCTCGGCCAGTCTCAGAGAACCAGCCAGAGAAGTAGAACTAGCCTTTTCATTCTCCAAGTCTTTCTCCAACTTGGCCACCCTTACTTCAAGCTCCTCCTTCAAGTCCTTCATCCGATCAAACTCCTGTTTGGCCTCCTCCATAAAAGCTTTAGTAGCATGGAGAAGAAGACTTTGAGCAGTTCGATATAGGGCCGCCCCCATGTGTGCCAACTTGATACCACTCCGGGTGATATAATCAAAATGATGAAGAAGCGACACGTCGTCCATAGGAAGAACACCATAAGGGCCGATTTGTTGATCTACAAACTCAACCGCATCAAAGTCAGGAGCATCAAGGTTGAAAGGCTCAGTTGTTCTTTGCTTTTTACTAGGAGGGGCACCGGAAGCTGCAACAGAAGATTGTGGAGGATCGACCAGACGGACCCGGGGAGTAGGAATTGCTTTCCTCGGCCCGGGAGAACTCGATATAGGAGGTTTAACTGGAGGCTAAGAAGATCCCTCTCCGGCCGCCTTGGCCGAGATGTTTAAAGCAGTGGTCGCCTTCTTCGCCTTCTTATAGGCTCTCATAGAATCATTATTCTTCGACATCTCTGAAAAACACAAAAATCAAAGACAAGTTACAACACAGGAGAAACAAAACTCGGGAGCAAGTATAAAAACAAATCAGACAGTACCCAAAGCAGCCCGAACCAAAGATGGATCACTCAAAAATCTCTTCGTGTCCAGATGGGGTGGCTTCCCCCACAAATCTTCAAGAACAACTACAAAGGCCCGCTCAAACTCACTAAGCATTTCCCATGTGTAACGTGGCACTCTTACATTCTTTTTCCACTCCAGAGGAAAAGCAGGCTCATCATTTTCATCAAGAAAAAAGGGGCGAACCCCCTCAACGGCACGGACTCGGAAGAAATAGTTCTTAAAATCTTTAAACGACTCATCATACATGGCAAAAACTTTATGCCCCTGGGCCGATCTGAAAGAAACCCAGGAAGCTTTCCTTTTGGAGGAACCTCCGGGTTTGGCCGAGATAAAAAGATAAAGGAAAAGAGTTTCAGAAGGTGTCATGTCCAACTCCTGGCAAAGAAGTTGAAATATTTTGATAAAACCCCAGGAGTTCGGATGAAGCTGGGACGGAGCAATGTTACAGGACCACAACAAGTCAGTTTCAAAAGCAGTAAAAGGGAAAGTAACGTTTAACTGGCTGAAGAAGTATTCATAAGCATAGAAGGAGGGACGCTCCCCCTCGACAGAAGTCGGAAAACAAACTCTCTCATCGGAATCAGGAGCAACAAGCTCATCATCCCCCTCGCGGGCACTGTTACCACAAATCCTATGGCGCTTCCTCAGCTCTGTGCAAAATTCAGTATCCACAATAGAAACACACAACAAAACAAGGGAGTCCAGCCAATCGGACATCCCCTCGGGAACTCTGGAAGACATCTCTACAATATTATTGCGAGAAGACTTGAGGCCAACTAATCCTACAAGTAAGAAAAGAAGATGGGATTACTAAAAACATCTCGGACAAGGGAGAAAACAGCTCAACACGATAAAGGCGAACACACAGAAAAGGAAAAACCCCAAGACTCAAACCAAAGTCCTGGGGCATCCTTTGGAGGCAATAATCAAGTAAGGTTTCTGGTAGAAATCTACAGCTCTCACCCCAGCATCTTTCAAACAAGAAACAAGCAAGCATTTCCAGAAGCATAAATCATTACAGTCAACCAAGCAAAAGCATTCCCAAAACATCAAAACAGCCAAATGGAAATCGTCAAAGGTACGAACTTTTGAGAAATCAGACAAAAAGCAATCAAGCAAAGCAAGGAACGGATGCAGAGTTTCTATCAGATAGTAAAAAATCAGAAGCAACAAGCAAAAACCGTATAAAGCCTCGACGGAAATGCCAGAGGAACACACAAAAGAAAGCCAAGAAAAACGCATTTACAGCGACAAACAAATGCAAAATCACGAAAAGGTTCAAACTTTCAAGACATGCAAAAGCAAAAGCTTCACCAAAAAAAAAAAACTAAAGATGAAGCCGTGAAAGAAGCAAGAAAGTTAGTACCAACCTAAAAAGGCAGCAGACTTCAGGGAAGGTGAAGAGGGACGGCGAAATCTGGAATCACTACCTCGAAGCAAAAGAAAAGACACGAGCAAAAGAAAACGTCGCTGGGCTGAAACGCGAAACTACAAACTCCAAGCAGAGGCTTCAAAAAAATCAAACAAAAACCACAACACAAAGAAAAGTTGAAAGCGAGAGAATGAAGGGAAAAATGCGAAGAAGTTACGAAAAGGGCGAAAGAAGAGAAACCGTTTCTGGGTTTTCAAAATCAAAATAAAGAGCCAAAAGGAAATGGGGCAATTAATGCCAAAATAAACCCTCGCACGTTCCCAAAGCGCCGATATAAAAGCACGCGCTTTTAGAGGAAAACGTTCTACATTCAAAAAGCTTCTACAAAGGAATCGACAAAATGCTTGAGTTCGGCTTCACTAAAGAAGGACCGAAGTCAAGAACTCGACCTCAAAAAGAAGACCGAGCTCAAGCAGGGGCACTGTTCATACCCTGGGTCGAGCTGTTCGAACCGGGATGTTCGGTAGCAAAGCGACCGACCTGTTCAGGTCAAGCGGACCGACTTCTTTACGAAGAACTCGGCCAAATCGACAGGAAAGCCCAGTAAAGGGCCCAAATGAAGGAACACAACCCAACTCCAAAGGCAGCCCAAGCCTACAGAGAGAAGGGCGGTTCCGTTGAAGATAAGCTGACCTCACCCAAAGATAAGATAAGATAAGATAACTGACTTATCTTATCTAAAAAGGTCACTCTACAACCACTATAAATACACTGGAGCACCTAGGTATAACTCATACTCTGATTCTACATAAAACCTGCTTAATACCCGTGATAACTTAAGCATCGGAGTCTCTTGCAGGTACCCCCCACCCTCCGGTGGCCAAGGATCAGCAGTGCAGCAAGTCCAACAAGTCGGACACAACAGCTCCGGCCGCCACCAGCCAGCCGGACACGTCATCCCCGACCAGTACCAAGGATCTCATCCGAGATCGACCTCCAGTTTCAGGTAACCCTCGGAACAATACCCGTGCTAACTTAAGCATCGGAGCCTCTTGCAGGTACCCCTCACCCTTCGGTGACTGAGGATCAGCAGTGCTGTAAGTATGACAAGTCGGATACAACAGCGTCGGCCGCCATCAGCCAGCCGGACACGCTATCTCCGACCAGTACAAAAGATCTCGTCCGAGATCGACCTCCAGTTTCAGGTAACCCTCGGAACATTGGCGCCGTTGCCGGGAAACCTGGAAGTCATCCCAACACCATGGCGGACGGCCATGACAACGACCACGACTCAGATCTAGAAAACAGGACACCGCACAAGAACGTGGACACTACATTGAAGGATGCTCCGGAATCCAACGGAGACAAAAACTCACCAAATCCGGGAGCAATAGAAGCGCTTCAAGATCGCTTAAAGCAACTTGAGAAAGAAACCCAACAACAACGGGAGATCGGAAAGGATCTGCAAAGAGAGGCACGGCGACGTCGAGAGTTGGAAGAAAAACTACAGCAATTAGAAGCCGATCTCAAATCAAAAGCTCCTCGGACCACTCCTGAGGAAAATTCATGCAAAGAACAAGATCCATTCACCAGGGAAATCATGAAAACCAAAATTCCAAAAGACTTCAAGCTCCCGGATATGATTTTGTATGATGGCACCACAGATCCCAACCATCATCTCAGCAATTTCAGAAGCAGAATGTACCTTACCGACGCCTCAGATGCCGTTCGCTACAAAGCTTTTCCAACAACTCTCACGAAGACAGCAATCAGATGGTTCGACAACTTACCTCCAAAGTCCATCTCAAACTTTGACGACCTGGCCAAAAAGTTCCTGGCCAGATTCTCCATCCAGAAAGATAAGGCCAAGCACGCCCCCAGTTTACTAGGGATCAAGCAAGGAGAACGGAAGAGCCTCCGCAACTACATGGAGAGATTCAACAAAACATGCATGGACATTCAAAGCTTACCAACAGAGGCCGCCATCATGGGACTCATCAACGGCCTACGAGAGGGACCTTTTAGCCAATCTATATCAAAGAAGTACCCTACCTCGTTAGACGAAGTACAGGAGCGAGCAGAAAAATACATCAACATGGAAGAAAACGCTCGGTTAGGAGAAACCTCCAAATCTGGGGTCCCCTACCGAGATAAAGACATGGAATCCAAAAGGAAAGAAGATCGGCAAGGGGAGAAAATAAAAAAATACCACAATTACACTCCTCTCAAGGTATCCCTAGTTGATGTATACAAAGAAGTCTGCCACACAGAGAAAATACCCCCAGCTCTGCCACTCAAAGGCAAAAGAGGGGGAGGAAATCGGAATGAGTATTATGAATACCATCGAGTGTGAGGTCACTCCACCAATGAGTGCTTCGATTTAAAGAACATCATAGAAAATTTGGTGAGGGAAGGAAAACTAGATCGGTTTCTAGCAACCTGAGATGATGATCAAAGGAAGAGACGAAGGGACGAAGATATCGGACGAATCGCGCGATCACCTCGTACACCAGAAAGACACGTCCACATGATACATGGCGGATTCGCAGGGGGAGGAATCTCCAAATTATCTCGTAAAAGATATCTCAAAGAAGTATATCATGTCGAAGGAAAGGAGGTAGCACCCGACATCCCTGCAATCACATTCACTAAAGAGGACGCATCTGGAATCATCTCGGGACACGACGACCCCATGGTCATTACAATCATACTGGCAAACGCCAATCTCTATCGCACACTAATAGATCAAGGAAGCTCCGCCGACATCTTATTCAAAACAGCTTTCGACAAACTCGGCTTAGAAGACAAGGAGCTTAAGGCATACCCGAACAGTCTGTTCGGACTGGGAGATACCCCCGGTACAACCATTAGGATACATATCACTACATACAACCTTCGGAAAAGGGAACCAATACAGGACCCTCAAAATAGACTATATTGTGGTCGATGTAAGTTCAGCCTACAATGCTCTAATAGGTTGGACAACACTCAATCAACTCGGCGCAATAGTCTCGACCCCACATCTATGCATGAAATTCCCAACTACAGAAGGGAAAGCTACAATAAAAGCATATCAAAAGATGGCGCGCCGCTGTTATAACGAAAGTCTAAACCTCAGAGGCAAAAGAGAAGAGTTTCATACAATTGAGCTCGGCAGAGTGCAGCGACGAGAGGAACTCTGTCCGCAGCCAGAAGGCGAGATAGAGAAGGTTCAGATCGGAGACACCTCGGACAAAACAACTAATATCGGAACAATCCTTAAGAGGAAACTCAAAAGAATTACTGATACAATTCTTACGTGATAATGTCGATCTATTTGCATGGAAAGCCGCAGACATGCCAGGCATAGATCCCAAGCTAATGTGCCACAAGTTGGCGGTCTATCCAGGATCTCGGCCGGTGCAGCAGAGACGAAGAAAACTTGGGCCAGAGCGATCCCAAGCTGTGGAAGAGCAGGTACAGGCACTACTGGAGGCAGGATTCATAAGAGAAGTCAAGTATCCACTATGGTTAGCTAACGTCATCTTGGTGAAAAAATCAAATGGGAAGTGGCGAATGTGTACTGATTACACCGATCTCAACAAAGCCTGCCTAAAAGATCCTTACCCACTCCCAAGTATCAACGCTCTGGTAGATGCTTCCTCCGGATATAGATACCTCTCGTTTATGGACGCATACTCGGGATACAACCAAATCCCCATGTATCCACCAGATCAAGAAAAGACCTCGTTTTTAACGCCGAAAGCAAATTACTGCTATATCGTGATGCCCTTCGGTCTCAAGAACGCGAGTGCTACTTATCAAAGGCTGATGAACAAAGTCTTCTCAAACCACATCGGAAAAATCATGGAAGTCTATGTGGACGACATGTTGATAAAGTCACAAAGTGAAGACACATTACTGTCCGACCTGACTCAAGTGTTCGACACTATAAGGAAGCACGACATGCGACTCAATCCTGCAAAATGCACCTTTACGGTAGAAGTAGGCAAATTCCTAGGTTTCATGCTCACACAAAGAGGAATTGAAGAAAACCCGGATAAATGCCAAGCCATACTCAACATGAAGAGCCCACCTGTGTCAAAGAAGTGCAGCAACTCAACGGGAGATTGGCCGCCTTATCCAGATTCTTTGCAGGGGCAGCGATAAGATCTCTCCCCTTCTATGCTACTTTAAGAAAGGGAAAGCAGTTCGAATGGACGACAGAATGTGAACAAGCCTTCCAAGACTTCAAGGAGTTCTTAGGACGGCCGCCTATCTTATCTCGACCACGAGAAGGAGAACCGCTCATATTATATCTCGCAGTAGGAAGCCGGGTAATAGCCTCAGCACTAGTCAGAGAAGACGAAAGTGGGCAACAACCCGTTTACTTCATTAGCAAAGTGCTACAGGGATCCGAGCTGAACTACCAGAAGATAGAAAAGTTTGCCTATGCTCTCATCCTAACATCTCGACAACTTCGCCCGTACTTCCAGGCTCACACCATTAAGGGTCGAACCAACCAGCCCATAAAAGGAATACTGCAAAAAACGGATTTAGCAGGTAGAATTTTACAATGGGCAGTCGAGTTATCAGAATTCGACCTCCAATATGAAGCACGGATGGCCATTAAATCACAGCATCTGGCCGATTTTATCGTAGAATTTACAGACGCCTCGAAAACCCCCACAGAATGGAATCTCTACATAGACGGTTCTTCAAATAAGACTGGAAGCGGTGCAGGCGTGATAATAGAAAGCAACCAAGGAACCCAAGTTGAGCTCTCCCTCAAGTTCGGGTTCCCGGCCTCAAACAACCAGGCAGAATATGAAGTATTATTAGCCGGTTTGAAGCTGGCTACAGAGGTTGGAGCTCAAAAACTCAACATTTATAGCGATTCATAAGTAGTCACCACGCAGATAACAGGGAGCTATCAAGACAAAGATTCCACCATGAAAAAAGTATTTGGATAAAACCAAGGAACAACTCGGACAACTCGGGGAATATAAGATCTGCCACATACCCGCGAACAAAACGCCCGAGCTGACGCACTCTCAAAACTAGCCAGCACCAAACCAAGGGACAACAATAAAAGCCTCATCCAGGAAATGCTACAGAACCCGTCAATCTCGGAAGAGGAAAAAATCCTAGCCATAACAAGTCAGGACCAAGGATGGATGACCCCAATAATTAACTACCTCAAAGCAGAGACGCTCCCCACGGAGGAAAAAGAGGCGAAAAGATTAAAAAGGGAGGGACAGTACTACACTATTATAAACAACATCCTGTACAAAAGAGGGATCTCAATACCGCTACTAAAATGTATACCGACCAACAACACAAATGAAGTGCTAGAAGAAGTACACGGCGGCATGTGCGGCAACCATCTCAGAGCACGAGCTCTTGCCAAAAAAGTACTCCGAGCGGGATTTTATTGGCCAACCCTACAGAAAGAAGCTATAGAATTTGTAAAGACATGTCCACCATGTCAGAAACATGCCAACTTCCACATCGCCCCGCCAGAAGAGCTCATCAGTGTAACCTCGCCCTGGCCATTTGCAAAATGGGGACTTGATCTTCTCGGACCCTTTCCCCAGGGATCAGGACAAGTGAAATTCCTCATAGTTGGAGTAGACTATTTTACAAAATGGATTGAGGCCGAGCCCTTAGCCAACGCCACCGCTCAAAGAAGCCGGAAATTCCTATATAGGAATATTATCACGAGGTTCGGGGTTCCATACTCCATCACCACAGACAATGGCACTCAATTCACAGACACAGGCTTCAGGAGACTAGTAGCCGACTTGAATATAAAGCACCAGTTCACCTCCGTCGAACACCCTCAAGCCAATGGACAGGCTGAAGCTGCCAACAAAGTCATATTGGCTGAGTTAAAATGGAGACTACAAGATGCAAAGGGAGCTTGGGCCGAAGAACTTCCGCAAGTCCTATGGGCATATCGAACAACGCCACACTCCACGACAAATGAATCACCCTTTCGACTAGCATACGGAGTGGAGGCAATGATCCTAGTAGAGATCAAGGAAGGGTCATCCAGAGTAGTCCACTACAATGAAGAGGCCAACTCTCAACTTCAGAAGGAAGAACTCGACCTACTACCTGAAATCCAGGAAAGAGCTCGGATTAGGGAAGAAGCACTAAAACGTCGAATGGCTTCCAGATATAATCAAAAGGTAATGCCAAGAAGTTTCACGGAGAACGATCTCATCCTAATCCGAAATGATATTGGAACAACTCGACCAGGAGAAGAAAAGTTGGCAGCAAACTGGAAAGGACCCTACCGAGTTGTAAAAGTACTTAGGAAAGGCTACTACAGACTGTCCGAACTCGATGGACGAGAGCTTCCCAGATAATGGCACCCTTGCAACCTAAGAAGGTACTACAGCCAGAAAAGTAAAAGATCTCACTATTGGATGCACTCTTTTTCCTGAAAAGGTTTTTTAATGATGCACCAAGTTGAGACTCAAACACTATTCGACATAAAGGGATGAAAAATTTCCACATGTATATATTTTCACTTTCCTTTGAATAAAATATATATTTTAGATATTCTACAAGTATTCAAGACGCATTAATCTGAAGCATTCATCGTCCGATTATAAAGCAACAGATCGGCAGAAAGTGAATAACAATTTCACTGCACGATCACAATAAAGACAATCGTCCGATAACGGTGAAAACGCGATTCACCCAAAAGACGATCTAAAGATAGCAACCACCTTCTACAAATCGGCAAAAGATGAACACAGAATGATGTAAGAAGTTATCGAAAGTGATCCGAAAAAGAACCTGACGAGGTCTTATGGATTGCTAAATAATAACTTAAAGACTAGCCGACGTTAAGAAGTCGGACCAAGTCAACCCAAGTTATAAGTAAACCCTGGAAAGAGGTCTGACCAACCCTATTAAAGAGTATTACTTTAACTTAGAAGGGCCCGACATGACAAAGTCAGCCCAAAATGAAAAGTTATAAGAAGTAGTCCCTGAAAGAGACCTGACAAAGGTCCAAGAAAGAGGATTACAAAAAATAACTTAGAAGAGACCGACATAACGAAGTCGGACTCCTACTACTAAAAAGTTATAAGAAGTAGTCCCTGAAAGAGACCTGACAAAGGTCCAAGAAAGAGGATTACAAAAACATAACTTAGAAGAGACCGACATAACGAAGTCGGACTCCTACTACTAAAAAGTTATAAAAGTAATCCCTGAAAGAGATCTGACAAAAGATCCAAGAAAGAGGATTACAAAAATAACTTAAAAGAGACCGACATAACGAAGTCGGACTCATACTACTAAAAAGTTATAAAAGTAATCCCTGAAAGAGATCTGACAAAGATCCAAGAAAGAGGATTACAAAAATAACTTAGAAAGGACGATGTAAAGAAGTCGACCTGCTACAAAGCAAGTTACAAAGGTAACCCCTGAGAGAGACCGGACAAAGGACTACCAAGATAACTTGAAGGACCAACTTGAAGAGATCGGTTATAAATACAAGCAAGAGCGAGAAAACCGAAAAACAAGTTGGACCCACATAACCATAACCTCAAAGGATCCAAGCTACAAACAATAAAGCAAATCCGAAGAGGACGAGTGGCAGGGTTCCAACATCCTCAGAAAACAAAAAGACACCAAGTTAAGCGCAAAAACATGATATAATCTACAATGTTATAAAGCTTCAGAGGCCACCAAAATCTGCCTCAAAAGCTAGAAAGTACTTTTGTTTGTCAAAACAAAAGTTGCTAGGCAAGCAACGAGAAAGTATCTGCAGTTAACAAAACATAAAGAGTTTAAAAAGCCCACAAGCTGGGCCAACAAAATAAATATCTAGAATAAATGGGCTAAGGGTCGGCAGACTTTTTAGCAGCATCAGTCCGAGGAGACGAAGGGCGAGTCTGGAGAGGAACAGCATCCACAGTACTGTCATCCCAGTTTAAGATCTGGCAGTCAGGATCAGAAGCGGGAGGGCCGACCTCGGCAGGGATAGCAGGAGTTGACACTTTGGCAGAGGACACATGAGGAGGTTCAACATCATCATCATCCTCGTCATCAGGGACAATCTTGCCATCCCTGACAACGTTATCTAAGCTAAAGAGGGTCAGGTCGGCCTCGGGAGCAATAACCCGAACTTGTTCCTTCAGACTCTCATAGGCAGCAGTTACACTACCAACAAGATGACTTTGGAGCTCGGAATAATCAGCTCGGGCATTCTCCAACTCCTCCCTCAGGCGCAACACCTCCCGGTAAGATGTCACATAACTATCCTTATGTCTCATAGCCGTGTCCTCGGTAAAGGACTCATCATACATAGCAAAAACTTTGTGGCCCTGGGCAGACCTGAAAGAAACCCAGGAAGCTTTCTTTTTTGAAGAACCACCAGGCTTGGCGGATACAAACAAGTACAGGAAGAGAGTTAGAGAAGGTGTTACACCTAATTCTCAGCAGAGTAACTGAAAAATCTTAATAAAACCCCAGGAATTTGGGTGAAGCTGGGAGGGGCAATATTACACGACCACAACAAGTCGGTCTCGAAGGCAATGAAAGGAAAAGTAACGTTCAACTGACTGAAGAAGTATTCATAGGTGTAAAAGAAGGGACGCTCCCCCTCGACGGAAGTCGGAAAACAAACTCTCTCATCAGAATCAGGAGCAACAAGCTCATAATCTCCCTCCTGGGCACTATTACCACAAATCCTATGGCGCTTCCTCAGCTCTATACAAAATTCAGCATCCACAACAGAAACACACAGCAAGACAAGGGAGTCCAGCCAATCGGACATCCCCTCAGGAACTCGGGAAGACATCTCTACAATGTTATTGCGAGAAGACATGAGGCCAACTAACCCTACAATAAAGAAAAGAAGATGGGGTTACTAAAAACATCTCAGACAAGGGAGAAAATGACTCGATTAATACGATACAGGTAAAGAAACAGAAAAGGAAAACCCCAAAACTCAAGCCGACATCCTGGGGCATCCTTTGGAGGCAGTAACAAAGCAAGGTTTCCAGGAAAATCTACAGCATCTCTCAAACAAGAAAAAAGACTTCAAACAACAAGCATTCTCCACCAAAGTAAAACACAAAAATCACTACAGTCTACCAGCAAAAGCATTCCCAAAAATCAAGTATGCTAAGAAGAAACCATCAAAGGTGCAAACTTTTTCAGAATCAGGCAAAGCAACCGTCAAATAAAGCAAGAAACATATGCGGATTCTTCTGGAAAAATGGTATCTAAATAGAAACAACAAAGAACATGTAAAGCCCTCAAAGCATTAAGCAAAAGCAAGAAAGGATCATGCAGAAGAAGAAGAAAACTCCCAGAAACGCACATTTCAACAGCAACAGGGCACAATGAAAACAGAAAGATCCCAACTTTCTATAAAGGAGGATCAAAATCAAAACCCCATCACAAAGACAAAAACAAAAAGAAAGCATGAAGCGGGACTAACTTGGTGGCGAAAGAAGCTTCGAGGAGAAAAATGGAGGCGCAAAAACGAAAGCTGCCCAGAAAATCGCCAAACAAACGCCACAACATAAGAAAGCAGAAGCGCAAGCGAAAGACAGAGAATGAAGAGAGCAGAGAAAGAAGTTACGAAAAGGGCGGAGGAGAAAAACCGTTTCTAGGTTTTCAAAATCAAAATAAAGAGCCAAAGGAAACGGGGCAATTAATGCTAAAATTAATAAGGGCATTAAACCCTCGCACGTTTTCAAAGCGCCGATATAAAAGAGCGTGATTTTAGAGGAAAACGTTCTACATTCAAAAAGCTCTACAAAGAAAGGAATCGACAAAAGTGCTCGAGTTCGGCTTCGCTATAAAAGTTCGAAGTCAAAAAACTCGACCTCAAAGCAGAAGACCGAGCTCAAGCAGGGGCACTGTTCATACCTTGGGTCGAGCTGTCCGACCCGGGATGTTTAGCGACATGGCGACCGACCTCTTCAGGTCCGACTATCCGATCTCTTCTTAAAGAGATCGGCCAAATCAATAGGAAGGTCCAATAAAGGGCCCAAATAGAGGAACACGACCCAAATCCAAAGGCAATCCAAGCCTATAGAGATAAAGGCGGTTCCCTTGAAGATAAGCTGACTTCACCCAAAACAGGATAAGATAAGATAAGATAACTAACTTATCTTATCAGAAAGGTCAGCCCACACTACTATAAATACACTGGAGCACCCAGATATAACTCATATTCTGATTCTACATAAAACCTGCTTAATACCCGTGCTAACTCAAGCATCAGAGTCTCTTGCAAGTACCCCCCACCCTTCGGTGACTGAGGATCAGCAGTGCTGTAAGTCCGACAAGTCGGATACAACAGCTCCAGCCGCCATCAGCCAGCCGGACACGCTATCTCCGACCAGTACAGAAGATCTCGTTCGAGATTGACCTCCAGTTTCAGGTAACCCTCAGAACAGGTGTTCTGCTCCCGAGCTATGTGTGTGATTTGTATTGAATGAAAATGAGAGATGAGATCTTTTACCATCACATGATATTTTTCTAGTAATTGATCTCTTGCCTGGAAATGCCCTGTTACCTGTTGTACGACTAGTTGTGAATCGCAGTAGACCTGAAGATGAGTAATACTGAGAGATTGTGCTAGTCTTAATCCAGCGAGTAATGCTTCATACTCGGCTTGATTATTACTTGTTTGAAATGTGAACCGGATGGATTTTTCGATTTGTAGATCATGTTTGTTGGTGAGTAAGACTCCTGCTCCGGAGCCTTCGGTGTTGGAGGCCCCGTCAACATATAGCTCCCAAATGCAATGCTGTTTTGGGTGTTATGCTAATTCAGCTACAAAGTCGGCCAGGAACTGTGCTTTTATTGTTGTCTTGGGCTCATAGGTAATGTCGAACTCTGAGAGCTCGACCGACCATTTCACCAGTCTTCCTGAGACTTTTGGTCTTGTCAGAATTTGTCGTAGAGGTTGGCTTGTTTTTACTATGATTTTGTTGCTTTGGAAGTAGTGTCTTAGCTTCCTAGCTGTGACCACCAATGAGTAAGCTAATTTTTCCATTGGTAGGTATCTTAGCTCTGCGTTTTGTAATGTTTTACTTACAAAATATACTGGATCTCATCTTCCATCTGTTTCTGTTATCAATGCCGAGCTTATAGCGTTAGAGGTAACAGATAAATATATCAGTAAAGGCTTACCTGGACTTGGTTTTTGTAAGACTGGTGGGGAGGACAACATTGTTTTGAGTTTTTGGAAGGCTGTCTTGCATTCAACATTCCAATTGAATTTATTTTGTTTCTTGACTATGTTTAAAAAATGTTGCGAGTGTGTGGAAATTGATGGGAGGAAACGAGATAGGGCGGCTAGTCTTCCATTTAATTGTTGCACTTCTTTCACCGTCTGAGGGCTTCACATCTTTATTACTGCATTGCACTTTTCGGGTTTGCCTTTATGCCTCTAGAGGTCAGCATAAAGCCAAGAAATTTGCCACCAGTTACCCCGAACGCACACTTTTCGGGGTTGAGCCGCATGTTGTGTTTCCTGATTTGTTCGAAGATTTCTTCAAGGTTGGCTCCGTGGTCCTGAGGTTGTTTTGTTTTTACTACCATATCGTCGACGTAAACCTCCAAGTTTTTTCCGATTTGCTCTCTAAAGACTTTGTCCATTAGGCATTGGTAAGTGGCACCTGCGTTCTTAAGTCCAAAAGGCATAACCTTATAACAATAGTTCCCTAATTCAGTAATAAATGATGTTTTGTCCTGATCTTTAGGGTGCATTAGTATTTGATTATACCCTGAGTATGCATCTAAAAAGCTTAAAACATTGTAACCGGATGCATTATCTACTAATTTATCAATGCAAGGGAGGGGGTATGCATCTTTAGGATATGCTTTATTTAGATTTGTAAAGTCTACACACATTCGCCATTTACCTGAAGCTTTCCTTACCATAACTACATTAGAGAGACACGTTGTGAAGCATAGTTCCTGGATGAATCCGGCCTTTAATAGTTTCTGTGTTTCTTTTAGACAGGCTGATCTTTTTTCATTACTCATGTTTCTTTTCTTTTGTGCTATAGGTCAGATTTTTGGGTCGATTTGTAGCTTGTGACAAATGAAATTCGGATCAATGGCTGGCATGTCTCCCGGGGTCCATGCAAAGAGGTTAGCATTTCTTGGAAGTATGCCGATTATGTGTTGTTTGATTCCTACAGGGAGTGAACGACTAATGTAAGTAACATGATTATGATCGGTGTCTAAAATTACCTTCTCCAGGTCATCTGTGGGTGAGGGCCTATTTTGTAGGTCTTCTCGGGGGTCTAAGTCGGCCGTTCCTGAGATATTTGATACATGGTAGGACTCTTTCGGAAGCTTGGCTCTGAGTTGCTTTCTGATTTGTTCGTTAAGCTCTCGTTATAACATCGTCGAGCTTCTATTTGGTTGGAGTATAATGTTGCTGTTCTGTTGTTAGATACCTGAAATTTGACATAAAGGTGAACAGTAGATACTATAGCACAAAAGGAATTTAAAGACGGTCTACCCAGAATTATATTGTATGGGCTGGGGCAGTCGACTACTAGGAATTGCACATCTCTTGTTTTGCATAGTGGGTGCTCCCCCCATTGTTATTTTCAACCATACGCTTCCTAGGATGGAAACGCGTTCTCCTAAAAAGCCGACCAATTCTCCTGAGTATGGTTGCATTACATTTGCACTGAGTTTCATCTTTTGAAAAGTGGAGTGAAAGAGAACATCTGCGCTGCTACCAGGATCAAGTAGTACTTTTTCTGACGAGGAGGTCTCCTGCTTGGATTGATACCACCACCGGATCGTTGAGGTTAGTAGTTGTTGCTTGGTAATCGGATTGTTCGAATGTGATGGTAGGTATGGCTGGTGGCTATGTGGTTGCTTCCTTCGTCGTCTGGACCATTAACATGGTTCTATAACTTCGTTTCCTTACTGAGCTTGTATGTTTGCCTCTTGCAAATCCTCCTGAGATGCAGTTTATGACTCCCCTTTGTTGGTGGTGATTGAGGCTTGGCTTTTTCCCTAGTATTTGGATTTTGTTCTGGTTGAAGGTCGGCGGTGTTCTGTCGGGTTTGTTGCATTCGGCCGCCTATATACTTGTCCAGGTGACCTTATCTGGCCAACCTCTCCAGGAGATCTTTAGCGATCACGCATTCGTCGGTTGTGTGGCCGAATTTTTTATGGAAGGCACATTGTTTTGATTTGTCGACGTATCTCTGGTCTTGATATGAGCCCGCTCTGCTGGGTGGCTTGATGATCTTTGCATTCAATATCTCCTTGATGATGTCTTCTCTCCTGGTGTTGAACTGGGTATAGGAATCATATTTCGGCGTTAGTTTGAATTACTTCTTATTATCCTTTTGGTTCAGCGTCTTGGGGTGTTTTTCGTCTTCTCACCGAGGTTGTTGTTTTTCCGCTCGCCGAGCTTCTCTAAGCTCTTCGATTTCCATTTGTCCAGCCGTCTTTTCGTGGAATTCCTCTAAGGTCTTGGGTTAGGTTACAGCGATTGTCTCCTGGAATTTGCCTAGTCTCAGGCCGCTCTTCAATGCGTGGAGGTGTACCTTGGGGTCGAGGTCGGGTATTTCCATGGTTTCCTTGGCAAACCTGGTCATATAATCCTTCAAACTTTCATGTGGTCCCTGCTTAATGGTGCTAAGGTAATCTGGCCCGTGGACATATATCCTTGAAGCTGCGAAATAGTCAATAAAGGACCTTGCCAAATCCTCGAAGCAAGAGATGGAACCTGCGGGAATCTTAGAAAACCAAAGTAAAGCAGCACCATCTAAATAAGTTGGAAAAGATCGACAGAGTACAGGGTCAGAAGCACCGTTAAAGAACATCATGGATTGAAACTTTTTTATGTGTACGTGGGGGTCACCGAATCCCTCGTATGGTTTGAGCCCGGTAGGGAGCACGGAATTCTTTGGCATCTGAACACTCATGACACCTTCCGAGAAAGGGTTATCAAGTGTGATCTTTTCCTTTGGCGGAGTAACCTCTAGCGGTATGCTTCTTGAGCATGAGAGCTATTCCCTCCTGGATTCTTGGACGATTGCTCAGCTATTTTTCGAACCTCAGTTTGAAGTTCCGCAATCATGGCCAATAGTTCAGCTTGTGAGGGTTGTTGAATTCCGTTGTCTACCATTTGCGGAGATTGGTGAGCCTGCAAAACGAAACAGGAGTAGGGTAGAGAAAGGTGGGGTTAGTTACTCAAGACCCCACGGTGGGCGCCAAATTCCGTTTATGGATACTTCTTCCGAATTACAGCTCGGACACGCACTTCCTCCACGGATCTCTTCTAACTCGGAAGGTGGTCCTCGGAACTTGAACAGGCTTGGCATGGAACCTGGAAAAGAGACTCCGACGCTCAAATTAGTGGTTTTTCTTATGAGAGAATAAATTATCAAAAACAGTAACAAATTGTTATTGTGTGGAATTTCCTCTGTGTTGGTGAGAAGAAAAATCGTACCCTGAAGAGGGTCGAATGGTCAGTTTATATAGGCGAAAGAATCTTGGCTTCTAGCCGTTGCGCTGAGCTATTAATCGAATTTTTTGGATTACTCTGATATGGTTTGTTGAGTCGAGAATCTTGGTTTGTTAGTGAGATCCGAAGATTTTCCGTTTAGCGGTGCTCGGTCAAAGCTGCTGAAGCCGAGGTTTGTTGATATGGATCATCACTCAACAATAAGAGAGAGAACAATAAAAGGTACATTAGACACCATTCATTTTTTTCACTGGAGATGATCCACTCCACACCACTTCTGTATCTAAATTTTTTAGCCTAAAAGTACTGATCATTTAACATTTTTACAAATAGCTTTTTTATTTTTCCAAACATTTTTTGTTGCACAATATTTATTTCATACCGCATGCCATCTACTCATCTAGTTATT
>NC_029789.2:21409806-21436869 GCF_000816755.2 Arachis ipaensis
TCCTTTTTTGTTGTTCATATATTATACCATAACCATCAAGTCATCACTCACCAGTTCAATTTTAAATTCACGTTACTTTTCAAATCACTTGACTTTTGCTCTAAATACTAAGCACCACCAAGAGGGTCACTTGCTTCCCGTCTTCATTCGCCGAGCAGTGTGCTTCCTGGTAACTCAGAATCCCTCAGCCTCGTCCTTTGCGGCGTTGCCGCCTCCGCAAGAAGTGACTAACGCCGAAAAGGTTAGTGAGAGCGCTCAATTGACAGTGCCCAATGGGTGTGGATGCGAGATTTGCATTTTTGTTGCAGAATTTGAGGCTGCAAGATCCATGGGTTCCACCAAGCACATGGGAATCCATACCCTCTGAAAGTGGACTCCGCCCCTCGTTTCCTTCTTCCTCCGTCTCAGATCAAACCCTCTCCGCTCTCTCTGTAAGTATTCTTGCATTTACAATCCCAACAAAACAACCACGTTTTCTTTCTATGCATTTCGAATGGGTTAGTACATACACTTGGAGGAAGTATAGGGAATCATCTTTTAGTTAGCAAACATTAGTTAACTTTAGTGTATAGATTTATAATTTAGGATATAAGGTTAAATGTTTATGATTTAGGCCTAGAATTTAAGATAAACAAAAGTAATTTTTAAAAAGTTGGTTGATGTTGGCTGAAAAAAGTTGGTTACCTAGCACTACTCAGTACATGGTGTGATTTGCCTCTACTATTTTGGCCTCAGGAATCAAGTCTTGTGAGGCTGGCGACAAATGCTTTGCAAGGTGTAAAATCATCTGTTCTCAGCATCCAACAACTCTCTGCCTTATTTTGTTCTGATCCAGCTGACAGGACCTTCCACCACATTTCCAGTCTTTGGAATCGGGCTTCCAGCACTCGATCTTTGGGAAACTTGCTTACATCTATAGGGTCCACCAGCTCTCTAGTTATTCTTATCCGTGAATTTGTAGGTTATTTTACAATTATGAATCTACAGGACAGTTTTCAAAGTCAAAATGATCAAGAGTCCCCTCCTTATAGTCTTGTTAATCAAGCCTTTGCAGTTGCTGTGGGAAAGGTCTTGGAAGGGTACCTTTGTGGATTGGACACGGTTCATGCATCTATAGCTTTAAGACATTCATCAAAGGATGTTGATGTTGATGTTGATTTCCCTGCATCCGGATGTTTGAAGAGTGTAGTGCATTCTGAAATTACGCTGCTTGAGTTTTACTTGCATACTAAAGAATTAAGAACTTGGGTTGAAGCCCTTGCAAGCATATGCAACTTACAAAAGTGGGTCCTTCGCTTTTCGGAAATTTCTCTGGAGGAGGTGATTACTGAAGCTACGGCTGAGTTTCGTCACTACTACAGAGGAGGAGATCTATTGACATTTTTGTATGCACAGTTACAGGTCAGTGTACGTGAATATCAACGTATGATCCATCTCTTTTTATTCTACTATTATTCTAGGGTGTAAAACTCTTACAGATCATGATTGGCGAGAGTTATTAGCATAGTTGTAAAATTGTTGACAAAATAGACCCAACTTAAAAGATAAATCAAGATATAGGGATCATTTGTTCTCTAAGCTTCTGCCATTGTATTATCATATTTTTATGCATCATTTTGTATCTGGATTATGGCTTTTGCTCTGCTCTATTTTGGTTCCAGGGATTAAAAGATGTGGATTTAACGAACATGAGAATGTCTTTGACACATGGGCATGGCCCGGAAATGGTGTTACTGTGCTTTATAGATTGCTACTCACTTTCATATGTCACCTTCTAGCGAATGCAAAAAGGAAGGGGGAAGGGGGTTTGGGGATTATTCCTTTGTGGCCTTGTGGATAACTACCTACTTTCCAGAAATTGCATTGCACATGCTGTATTGTGAATTAAAACATATTGCCTATATACATTCTTTTCTACATTTCTGAATTTTCTTTATATTGATATACACCTCTATGAAATTTAGGTTGCTGATACTGCTCATTGTACACTTCTCAAGTTTCTCTTTCTTCAATCATGTGAACCATATTGTGGGTTCATAAGATCGTGGATTTTCAAAGCAGAAATACATGACCCATATAAGGAGTTTATTGTAGAAAACATGGAGTGTTTACCTCCTAAGTCTCATCTTAAATCTGGCAATTCTATGGACGTTCCATCGACACATATCAGAGTAATTCCTGCCTTTTCTGAGCTATCGACAGTTTTTATTTGCATCATAACTTTGTATAACCTTGTTATTTTGATTCTTATGGTGGGACTCTCTAACATCAGGTGAGAGATGATGTTTCCATTCCTGAATTTCTTAAAGACTTCCTGGTTCCACTTGTTAGAGCCGGTCAGCAGCTGCAAGTATTGTTAAAATTGGTTGAACTTTGTGTACATGTTACTTCTGTAGAACATAGTTCTGAAGACTTTCTTCCTTGCTGGAGTGGCTTTGCTAGTAGTATTACATCTTATTCTTCTCCGTTGACTTTCAGCAGAGATGTTATAGATGTTATGGTGATCGCAAGGGAAAACTATTTTGAAAGGATGAATGAAAAAATTGATAGCCTACTCAGCAGCTTAGAAATCAGATACCAACGGGTAATCATACTGAAAATTTTGATCCTTGTGTATGTGCACTTGTCACTTTTATTTACGTTCAGTTATTTTTGTATTCGGAGAAAAGAAAGGGATTACTAGGCTAGCGTATTTAAACATGTGGAACTGCAGAAAATATCTGAGCCAACTTTATTGAATATTTGTACCAGATGTGGACATTTTATTTTCTTTTAGTACAATTATTTAGGTAACAATATGGTTAGTTTTGAATGTCAAACAATATTTTGACATAGTAGATATAGTTGAAATATATTTATTTCTCAACTTTGTGTTGTCATAATGTCATTTTCTCTGTATTTCTTTAACATTCATGCAACCATGATTCTTGCCATCTTGATGGTGTTAAGCCTAGAACTGAAATAGAAGTGATATTGTGCTATAATTGTTATATTAACTGTTACTTGTTAATACAATGTTTGAAATTTGAAGTGCCAACAAATGCAAATTTCCTCTATTCTTTGAAGGGGTGTTTCTTTTGGGATAGTTTATGATGCAGCAATGAACAATCTTATATGGAGTAAACTTGTTTCATCATAATCAGCTGCTGCCAATGATATTTCTCATCTTTTTACTTTCGTCAAAATTAAGATTTTGGGATGGGCCACTTAAGGGGCAGTGAAAGCATAAGATATGGCCCACTAGGGACTAAAATTGATATGGAGACCCAAAAAAAGACTGTTTTCCCATTTACGAGCAGGTTCTTATTTCTTTCCATGTTTTCCCCTTGATTTCTTTTTGAAGGTAGCTACACATGCTTCAGTATCTGTTGATAATGTTGGAGGAGATCTTGACAAACTAGAACAGGTCATGGAAGAAGATGAATCTATTGTCCGTTCAACAGCAGATAAAAGAAGTTCAAACATGTAATGTCCCAGTCTCCTCTCTCCCAAATTTTTGTGAGCATGTAGATACATTCACTAAGTGCCATGTTTTGTCTCATCTGCTATTTGGCATTTTGTTTTTTGTCCTAAATCTGCGCTTCCCTTTGTAATTACTTAATTGATTTTGTATAAAATTCTCAGGGATGCTGATAGTATGGACTCTGATTCCTCAAGAAGACTTCACGAATTATCTTTGTTGGATGATATGTACAGTTCATCTGAGAGTTTGTCCTTAAATGGCTCTGAAGAGCAATTGGATTCTGATCAGCATCATGACTGGCCTTGTCTCATAGTTGGGGGACAAAATCAGTTATCTGCTTTAAGTTTCTTGAAGGGTACTACCTTGAATAGTTCAATACAGGATTGTTGTCATCATGAGAAGCCAGGGAGTGATTCACATGGAATTTGTGATAAAACAGATGCCAGTGATCATTTGCTAAAGTCTTCCCATGAGGGAGTGATATCAAATAACATGTCTAATCCTCTAAATTCAGGGAATTCAAAGTGCCCTTGTGCATTCAGTATTCAGTATAGATACAGTATGACTGACAGTTATTCAGAAATGGGGAACTTATTGAATAACTCAGTTGATGATGATGAATCAATTGTGCGAAAGATAACTGAAAAGCAACCAGGATCCCTGGGATACTCCATATCATGCCATGATGTTTTTTCCATTAAGGATAATTTTATTTGGACAACCACAAGTGAGGCTCAACCTGATAATAATTCATTTACTTCAAATTTGTATACTTTACAACTGCAAAAAGTTGGTCATAAATATAATATTCCTAATCTCCTTAGTATGAATCCAATGTTAACAAGAAATGAGTTGCTTCACTGGATGGATGGGAGTGGAGAAAGATTCAAAGCCAACCATGAACGTCCTTTCCCCTACGTAAACTTTTCGACAGTGGAGGACCCATGTAAGGTTTATATGGACAAGTTATTCATTGGTTCTAGAGCTACAAGTGCATCTTCAATTCCATTGAATGGTAGTGCAGCCAATTACGGTAACAAGAATACTAAATATGGTGAAATGGGAATTGGTACAGAAGATGGGCTGGCTGATATCCCCAAACAAAATTTTGGTGCTTCATTGGACTTGATGGACCATAAGCAAGATGCAGTTGTATCTGGAGGGAGCACTTGGGAAAGATTGCTACATAGTTTTAGTGATACTAAGAATTGTGGTGCTAAGCACAGTCACAGTTTTTCACCAGCCTTTGAGATACCACTTGATATTATACTTGACAAATGCTTACTGCAGGAAATCATGCTTCAGTATCCTTATCTTTGTGTTCATTAATTATGGTTAACTTATTGATTGGTTTATCTAAAGTTTCTTATATTTCTTTCTTTAGTAGTCTTTTCCTCTGCATATGTTTCATGAAGGTCCGATTCAGCAATAATTCTGAATTGGCTTGTTTTTCTGATGAAATCGGTATGTGCCTAACTACCGGAATGCAAGGATGTTTAAGGGACTTTTTATAGAGCTGCAGCTGGGCCTTTCATTAGTTAGGAGTTGCGATAAACACAAGTGAACTGGTGGAGTGAAAATCAGTCTAGGGATTGCTGATGAAAAGAATAGGGTAGTTAGAGTCTCTGGAATATCGCTCTGTATTCTATGTTTGTTGGTCACATTGGAAAAGAAAAAAAAAAGAAAGAAGAAAACACTCTTGAATGAACATTCTATGTTGATCTGAACCAGTTCTATCAGGGACTATTTTGGTGATAGGAACTGCGGAACTACATTGCACGCTTACATGATCCAGAAGTAAAAAGTCCATAAGGAAAAGCTGTAAATAGTATTAATTGATTTAGACATTTTTGAATTTGATGGTGCTTAAAAATGATAGTATTCTGCAGTAATAACAGCCAGGCCTACTAGAATTCAGAGAATATAGAGTGAGTGATTCTGAAATGGTCATTGTTATTCTGAGAATGATAGAGAGTACGTGAGATTTATATAGGGGGATTCAGTTAGGGTCTTTACAATACTCAATCAGTTATGGATATGTCAGTGACAGTTGTTACTAACTGTGTATTCTGTATGAGCAGTAATCTACTACTGCACTCTAGACCTTCACTAAATTAAGAGCTTATCCTTTTAGGTAAGATCAATGCCATATAGATTTCTGCTCCATCTAAGAAATGTGTTTTACTCCAATGTTGCTTTTCTTTAAAGATATCAGATACAAGTATGTTAGCAGACTAACCATCAACGTGCTTGAGGAAGTATTTGAGTTGCAAGAGCATCTTTTGGCACTGCGGCGATATCATTTCATGGAGTTAGCAGACTGGGCAGATTTGTTCATCTTGTCTCTTTGGCATCATGTAATTCCCAGATCCTGATTTACACGATGACTTGCAAAATCTTTGGATATGACCTGCTTATAGTTTATAATGATGCAAATTTACTCATTCATTTGCTTTTTATATTCTTTGTTTTACTTGAAATCACAGAAGTGGTCTGTTACAGAAGCAAATGAGAGACTCTCAGAAATTCAAGGTCTACTTGAGTTGGCCATTCAGAAGTCTTCTTGTGAACAAGACCCTAATAAAGATAGGTTGTTTGTGTACATGAAAGGACATGGAAAATTACCTCTTTCCAATTCTGCTATAGGTACATCCATACTACTATACTATAGAAAGGTGATTTCGCCAGTTGGTAATTGGTATCCAATTGTTGCTTTTCCTAAAGAAAAAGGACAGCTTAGTGCACAAACATCTCGCGTTAACGCAAGGTCTTGGGAATGGCTATATATATATATAATTTTTTCCCCACAGAGAATCATTATTACAATGACCAGCTATGCGGCCATAATAATGTTAAATTGCTAACAGAAGTCCTTTTACTCTATCAATTTATTTATTGTGTTAGAACACTACAGTGTCATTTGATTTTTTTCTTTAAACTTCTTTGTGGATGTTGGTATCTGAAAGTATAATATCTGATAATGAATTTTCAAATAATGTCAGGGGTACGCTCTTTCGATTTCTTAGGACTAGGTTACCGCGTGGATTGGCCGCTCAGTATTGTTTTGACACCTGCTGCATCTAAACTATATGCTGATATATTCAACTTTTTGATACAAGTGAAGCTTGCCATTTTCTCATTGACTGATGTATGGCGCTCATTAAAGGTGTGGTTTGATGAAATTTTATGTTTTTTATTATCTCCCCTTTAGCTTATTTTTCCATTTTTGGATAATTATTTTCCATGTTATTAGGGTCTTGTTACGGCACTTCTTAAGGTTATTTAGAGTAGAAATTAAAGTTTGTTCTTCTATAAAGCACTTGTTAAGGTCCCATCTACCCTCATGAGCATAGATGAGCCGATTGCAAACATGATTCATGATTCGATACAATAGTGTCGTTTGTTCCATGTATCCAATTCCACACAGCGGGATAAACCTTTGTTGTTGTATTTTGATGTATTGTAGCTCATTATTATGCACCACCATTTTTTGTATTGTCTTCTACAAATATCATTGTGAATTTAATGTCTATAAGATTTTAATGGAAATCTCACATGTAGAAGCTTCCCTATTTAAATTACAAACAATGGTTACCAATATTATACCTTCAATGAATCAATTGATAATACATGTATGGTTGGTTGATAATAACGGCAATGCAACAAATTCTATGCATGAGCTATCAGTAATGTTGACTACTAAGGGTTTGATGAACAGGATTTGGTGCATACAACTGAGAAGGATCTGAATTCTGAACTACACCATGATGAGACACAACATCTTAATATATTGACAATGATGAGGTATTGCTCAAGTGTCTTGCTATCTTTTCAAGGATATGCTGAATGTTTGGGCCATGTGGTCTGGATGGCGACACTAACCTGCTGAGTGTTTTTTGACATGGAAAATATTTGAAATTCAGCAGTTTGCAAATGTTTTTCCATTGTCTATTAAGGGGAAGTTAATGAGCATTACTTTAAATAGTTTCTTGAATAAATTCTATATTTTAAGGACTAACTTTTAAAAGCATATTTGTTATTCTAAGCATCCTTTGCTCTACTCTAACTGACAGGCATCAGATCAACCATTTTGTATCTACTTTGCAGCAGTATGTAGAATCACAATTATCTCGTGTGTCATGGTGCAAGTTGCTTCATTCCCTTCAGCATAAGGTTTGAATTGCTGCGTTTGATTATATATTTATCTAGTTGTTATTAGTTATCTTGGGTCTTTATTTGTTTCATTGCTAGAGCTTTTTGAGTTCAGTGCCTACTTTAATTGCAATAATTGCTTCAATGGAATTGCATTTTTAGGAACGCACAAGAGTGGGCTGTGCTACATTTTTTTTCTTCTGTATTATCTGTTGAGGGTTATAATTATATCTTATCCTCCTTTCATTCTGATAAAAATTTTCTTTTCTATATAATGACAATGGAAACAGAAGTAAGTAGTATTAAACGACACCAAAGAAAATACTGAAACTGCAACTTCAACTTCATAAATACGATCTGTGAAGAACCAAACAACCCAACTTCTTGGGAATTTGTTTTATCTCTACTTGCAAGACGAACTCATGATACTAGGACAGTTATATATTTTCTTCTATTTCACTGAATGTCAATTTCATGTCTTTTTGGGTTAAACAAAATATAATCTGTATAGCATTATAATTCAGTTGTTATATAAAATGCTTTGGATATTCCTATTTATGTAGGTGAAAGATATGATGGATCTTGAGTCAGTGCATATGGAATATCTTGCTGATTCATTATGCATGTGAGTGTACATCTATTTGTTGCCTACCAGTTACTGGGGATTATTATTGATAAGAGTAAATCGCCATTTTTGACTATCAAAGATGTGAGCGTCGACAAAACTAACCATAACAGACTAAAATTAACTTAGTATCCATGAAAGATTAGATGTGGTTGACAAAACTAACAAAAACCTTAATCATAGGTAATTTTGTTCAAAATGCCTTTATTACCCTTTACTCTTTTTCCTTTCCCCTTTCTTTTTCTTCTATCTCTTCCTCTTCTAAAATTCTCTAAGAATCGCTGCCACTATCATCACTAACAGCACCAACGCAATATCCATCATCACCCAACATACACAAACCCTAAAATTTTCAAATCTGAAATTACACTTAATCAAAATAATTTCGCAGTGAAGCTTAGAATCTACGACTATGAGAAAGCTAAAAACGAAGAGTTAGAACAAGAACAAGAAAACGAAGAACAAGAGGAAGAGGAATTGCAGTAGGAGGAAGAGGAATAGTTCAGCTTCAGTTTTACTATCCCATGATTTCGCCAGTTTCCGCCAATGATGTATTCGATAATGGCTAGATCTGGCCAATGTATCCTGTTTTCGATCATAATCTTTTTTTTTTTAGACGAGTACGAGGCGAAACATAACTACGGCCCCGTTGATGGAACAACAAGAAGGCGAGGCTCCATTGTCCTCATTGTTGGCTTTGATGGCTGCAGTACCAAAGAGACCTTACTATGAGTTGTTGCTGGAGATAGCGGTGAAGATCCAAAGTTATTAACTTTCGGTGGTTAATCTCAATGGGTTTGCTTCAATTTCATCTTCTGACATCTCCAGAGGTGAGGAAGCTAACTCATTAATAGTTGCATTTGGATGATAGGTGGCAATCATCAAAACTATGTTTCCACAAACCTGAACCTGACCATGGAAGTTTTTAGCACAAAGATGTTAATTGAAGTCCAAAGATTTGAACTTTGAGAAGCATTTGATGATGGGTGTTCACTGTTCAACGAAGTTTCAGTTTCGGTTCATAGCGTCCTGTTAAGTCTTGGTACTTTTTTGCATTTTTGCAAATTAAAAGATGAATTTGGGATTCAAATTCCTATGTCTCTGGAACCAAGAGATTAATTTCATTGTTAGGAGTGATAGTTGTTATAAATTTAGTGGTTCAGTATTCTAAATTTCCATATAGTGAATTTGTAATTTCCCTTGCTGGCAAGATGACTAATTTCTCAATGGATGCATCTATGGTTAAGTCTAAATTGGAAGGTAATATTGTTAATACACATCCAAATGGTTCAACTCTTGCATCCAATTAGATCAAGATTGGTGGGTGTTATGATGTTTAGGGAGAGAATTTTGATTTCAGAAGAGGAAGAGGTAGAAAGGAAAAAGAGTGAAGGGTAATAATGGTATTTTCAACAAAATTAACCTGTGATTAACGCTTTTTGTTAGTTTTGTCAAGCAGATCTAATCTTTTGTGGATACTAAGTTAGTTTTAATCTGTTATGGTTTGTTTTGTCAGCGCTCACATCTTTGATGGTCAGAAATGGTGATTTACTCTTATTGACAATTTAGAGCTAGTGTTTTTAGTAATTGTGATTACTCGAGGTTGTATATTGAATTATGAATTCTGTCTCTAAATTCTTTTCTTCTTTGTAAATTCTCCCCTTTAATACCATCTCTGGAAGACAGCGATGCTTATATTGGTGCAACATGCAATCTCTACTGGTTGGTGGATCTGGATTTGTGGTTGCATAGCCATATACCCATCTTGTAAACTAGATTGATAACTGCGTTTATGTACTTCAGTCTGACGGAAGAGCAACTTCTGTACATAGTTCTTTTGTGGATACTAAGTTGCCATAGTTCTTTTGTTTTGTTGTTGTTAGTTCTTTTGTGCAGATCTCAAAAAGTAAATGATTAAGGGTCTTTTGTTGTTTTAGGGGCTGCCTGTCCTGGAAAATGGATAGGGGTCACAAGGGTGAGAATCTGTTATGGAGTTAAAAGGGCCGCACCCAAAGGATTGTGGGAAAGGAATGGGGAAACGGGAGATGAGATAGGCACGAGTTCTATCCATATGTAAATGGGGAAACTAATGTTTTCTCATGGATCCAAACTAGTAGACTTAGAGTAAGGTATCGAAGTTAGTATGTCATGCTTATGTATTTAGTTTAGGCATGATCCATGACAGAGCATATTGATGTCATTTGATTTGTGTAGTCGTCTTTGCTTAGTAGGATGAGGCTCTGTTTTTGTTTGTGTATTATTCTATTTAGTAATGTATGTCACATCTGATTGATGGATTCTAATAATCGGCGTTTTGTGTATTAATGGGTATATTCATTTCAGATGTTTCCTCTCTGATGATACAAGGGCAGTAGGCGGCATTATTGAAAGCATTTTGCAATGTGCTCTTGATTTCCGATCTTGTCTTACAGTTGGTGTTTGGAGGACTGGAAGCAGTTGGGAAAATTTATCGGGCAAACTTTCCAAAATCAATATACCTCAGGTAATCCACGCATGAATATACATCTTCAACCTCACAACACATTGCAGGTCTGATAATTTGAGTGATAGTTTTCTCCTACAAATTACACCCACTAATCTTCCTTTTCGTCCTCTCAGCTTAATAGGCAACCAAGTAGATCACTTCAACTCAATATTGTTAATGGATTTAGCGTGGCTTGGGGAAGTTAGTTTAACCAATTGGTATAAATATTTTTGTTCATATTTTCTGGGAGCCATCAATTTTTATTATTTTTTACATGCAGAAAATGGTAAGCATAAAGCATGGATGATTAAATAGTTTTGGAGTGTCTTCCTGGATTTAAAGTACCCAGGTTGCTCTCAGCATAGCTGATCCAGCTTAACTTTCTATAAACATAAGGGTTTTAGCAGCACATGCAGTCAGCAAGTTTACATATGTCTCTCTAGTCCAAAGGGGCCTTGTTGATGTTCTCAGTACTGGTGAGATCCAATGCCATCAGAATACTCAATGGCCCTGTTCCGTGCTGTAGAAAGCATATGAGGAAATGGAACATCCAATGTGGAAAATCTTAGCCGCCTTCTGAAATGGTTGGTCCTAGTAAACATGTTGACTTGTCTGGCTGAATTTATTTTGCAGGTGCTTTCCATAAAGCAGAAGTTCGATAGAAGCCTAAAAGAATTGCACAATTGGTATATTAAGGAACCTAAACATGGGAAATTTGGGCGTCATTTCTGGGAATCTCTCGACTATAATAAATATTATTCACATGTCATCAATGAAATGGGGCAGTATGGAATCTGAAGTTCGTCAGCAGTTTCGATGAATTGATGGCTATGTACTATTAACCGAGGAGTAGAAGCTAGCCCGAAGAGTTTTTGCCCTCTGTGTGGCTGGGTGTTTTCAAAATCCTCTCAGCATTTCCAAGATACAATTGATATGGATATCTGGAATGGATATATGGTAATTGGTAAGTGCCTAGACTGATAATGAAGGCAACGAAGACGCATTTGCCCTGATGAATTTGCAGACAGCACGGCAGTACAATTGAACTGTGATGATTTCGGTTGAATTTGATGATACAATGCATTGGATGACAAGCAAATGAGGCACTGAAGGACTGCAAAGGCACTGAGGAACCAAGAATGAATGTAACACTTCTTATTTTCAGAAAATTTAAATGATGAATGAGTTATGTTTTATTTTATTAAATTCAGCTTTTTATTATAGAAATTATTTTATTGAAGGTATTTAAATTTACTTTTATGAACTAAGGAAATTAATTAAATTATCTCTAATTTTTAAATTAGAGTAGCTATTTGAAACTAATTGATGAGTTTATAAATAAATGGTATTCTCAAAATAATTAATTTTTTTGTTTTAATTATTACTCTATTCCTTACTTTTATTAAAAATTACCAAACTATCTTTATTTCTCTTTTCTCAAATTTAACCCTAATTTCAAAGTTAACTCAAACACTTTCATCTCTCACCTCACATGCTACACGCACTCACAGGAGAAGCGGAGAGAGTGAGGATCGGGAAGAAGAGAGGGGAGGAAGGGACAGTGCTGGCGGAGTTGGGAGTTGCCGTTGTCGTCGTTGTTGCGGATTAGGAAGAGAGAGGGAGAAGGAGATCGAAGGAGGGAATAGGGGAAGGAGAAAGGAAGAAACGCGAGAGAGGTGGTGCTGTCTCGCCGTCGCCTCTGGAGACCGTTCCTGACTTCGCCGGAGCTTCCACTGCCGTCATCGAGGACTCCATTGCTGCCACAAGAAGCCATCGCATGTGTAAGAGAAAGACGCGATGTATAGAATAGAGGAAGGGGACAACATCTCGTCGCTGCCGGGCCTTGTCGCTGTCGCTGGAACGGAGCTTTGTTGTCGCCGGAAGGGAGCTTTGTTGTCGTCGTCGCGGCGTACGGGGCTTTGAAGAGAAAGTGAGGAGCTTGTAGAGGAGAGAGAAACGCGATGGCCAGTGAGAGAAGGAGAGTCCCGCGAGGAGGGATGAGCTGGTACGCCTTCGCCGTTGCTGCAGGCTGCACCACCACGCCTCTGGTCGTCGGGAACGGCGCTGACGTGACCGGAAGTCACCGTTGGAAACTTTGCAATTGCCCTAGCTCCACTTTGCTTTTGCCGATTCTGTTCTTGCCGGTGAGGGTCATCGGAGATGCTGATGCTCCATCCCCTTTTTCTTTGGTAAGACTAATCTTGTTCTGCCTTGTCTTGCCATAAAGCTCTATTATTGATTTGCCATAAAGCTTTATTATTGACTTTGTCCTATCCTGCTTGATGTCCCTTTCTACCTTTGCTCAATTTTAAACTACCGTAGGGTGTTGGATTCGCTGCCATTGTTATCGTGGTTGCCCCATGTTGTTGCTACTGGGGTGGTTGTTGATGTTGCTGTAGTGAGAATTGAAGTTGTTGCTACTATCTCGATCCAAATTTTGTGCTCTTTCATTCCACTCTACTTTAACCTTTTCACCTTTTATCTTGGCACTCCGTGTTTGGTCTCTTGAGTCCCTTGAAACCAATTTGTGAATAGGCTTTACATTTATAATTGTTTGGCCTTGCATCTATAATTATTTTGATATATGGTACTTTAAACTTATAATTATACTTACAAATATTATTATCAAATAATTTTAAATTGGCTTGAATAATCGATTTACTAAAACTAAATATTTATCCTTGTTAAGTTCATTTTAATATGCACATGAGACTATATATATATTTGATGAAGTTTTATATTATTTTAAAACATTTGATTTTATTCGAATATGTATTTTTGAAGCATTGAAGTATTGGTTGTTACTTACTTATTTTGAAGGGCAATTCACTTAAATAAAATATTTGGAGAAGAATTTTACTCAAATACAACTTTCTAAATGGCAATACGCAAATGCAATTTTTCATATAACTATAGAAATTGCTACTGATAGTAGCGGTTTAGGGGAGCACGTAAACCGCTACTAGCAGTCGTAGTTTACGTGGAAGATGGCGCTAACAGAAACCGCTATAGGCAGTAGCGGTTTCTGTGGAAGGAAGCTTGGTCATAAACTGCTACAGGTAGTAGCGATTTATGTGTTGTGATGCGTGAATGTAAACCGCTAGTGGAAGCTAGTTGCAGATTCCTCATTTGGTGTGGAGTTGGAATTTTCTTAGAGAGAGAAAATTCTAGAGAGAGGGAGGAGCACTTTGAAAGTGGATTCGGGTTTTCTCAGTGCTGACCATCAATTGGACATCATGGCAGATGAATAGAGCTTGTGCCGACTGAACGGCGTTGCCCATATTGCCAGTACCATTATCGACGAGGTTAACTTTGTTTTATTTTTTCTAAATATTAGAATTTGTTAAATAGAATATAGTATATATGGTATAGGAGCTAGAATTTATAATTTAACGTTTATAGTTGAGTATTAGACATTGGATTTTAGGATGTAGAATGTACTAGGGGTGAACATCCAAAAACCAAAATGTCGTTAACCGGATAAAAAATTATAAGTTCATAACCACATTTTGTTAACTAACTCAACATAACAAATTTAAAATCATATCCGTATTTTTCAAAATTGGTTAACCAAAACCAAATTTAAAAAATCGATTTTTAACTGGTTAAACAAAACCAGAACCAAATTTTAAAAAATTTTAATTTCAATTTTTTATTTTAAAAATTCGATTTTTAAAAAAACATTTTTTTAAGAAATAGGTTTTTTTGGTCCAAAAACCGGTTTTTATCCAAAAAGGGTTTATGTTTACAAAAACTAGTTTTTTAATTCAAAAACCAATTTTTTTTCAAAATCAGTTTTTATTTTTATAACTGACTAAAAATCGGTTTTTAAATTTTATAACTGGTTAATAACCAATTTTATCATATAAAACCAATCTGGTTAATTAGGATTTATAGTTTAGGGTGTTAGATTTAATGCGGATGTTATTCCGTGTTTATGCATGTATGAAGTAGAATAATTTTTAATTATTTAGTATTAATATGTTTTGAATTTTTTTAATTATTTAATAAATTAATGATTTAACAATTTGAATTCTTAATTAAATAATAATTTAATTGCTTAATTGTTTAGTTGTGGTATTATTTATTTATTTGGTCTAATAGTTAGAGCTTTTCGTGTATCAGGTAGAATTTAACTGCTGTGTGTATATCTTTCCTGCATGGTGCGTTCAGTGGCAACAAAATATGCCTATACATGAACAAATCATACCTTATTTAGAGAGGACTGGTTTGTACCACTTGGCCAGGCTAAACAGTCGTTAGTTCTAGTTGGATGAACCTATGGTCTGTGCGTTAATTGAGAGGTGGCGTCTCGAGATGCACACTTTTTTGTATGCTTTTTGGAGAGTGCACCATGACGCTGCAAGATGTGACGTTTCAGCTTGGGTTGCCTGTTGATGGAAAAGCCGTTAGTGAGTGTCTGGCAAAGTTTGAAAAATTCATAGAGGGTGGCCGACCAGCTTGGGAATGATTTCAGGAGTTATTCGGTGAGCTGCCACCGCCAAATAAGGTCAAGCAGATGACAATCCACTTCACATGGTTCCATGAGAGGTTTAGGGTGTTACCAGCAGATGCGACCGAGGATATTGTTCGCATATACACACGTGCCTATATCATGGAGTTGTTATCCACTCAGTTATTTAGGGACAAGAGTGTGAACCGGGTTCATATTCGGTGGTTGCCCTTTTGTGGCGAATCTTGATGACATGGACAGTTATAGCTGGGAGTCCGCCGCATTGGCATAGTTGTATCGATACATGTGTCGGGTGGCGAATAAAAATGTTATCAACTTGGTAGGTCCTCTCCAACTGCTATAGAGTTGGATCTTCTGGCGATTTCCCTCTTTGAAGCCTTCCGGGTTTGAGAATTTTTCATTTCCGTTGGCATCCAGATATTCTTTATTTGTTTGAAGTTTATAAAATATTATATGTCGTGTTATACCTTCATTAAACCGCTTACTATCATTCAGGTGGGCAGCATACTTACCACCAAATGTTGGAAAGAAGCAAAGGATTATAAACTATCGTGTTGCATTAGATCGATTGAGCACTCGAGATGTAAGTTTCATGTCTGTGGTTGGTTTCATTAGTTGGGGTTCATCATTTTGACTATATATACGTTCTGTTCTAACGTTCAAGAATGTTTAATTTTTAGATTGTATGGGAGCCTTACTCCGGCCTCGACGTACTTGCTGTAGTTCATCCTGAGATACTTATGGAGGAGCATTGTCGGTTATGGCGAGCAGTTACCAGCCTGATATATTTTGCCATCATTGAGTGGCATCAAGTTGATAGGGTGGTCCCATAGTTTGGCGGTGTGAAACATGTTCCTGAGGGGGCTTTGAACATAAACTGGCTGCATGCTAAGGACGGTAGGGTCAGAGATAGGTGATTTCGCCATTACTATCAGGTATGGCATTTACACTGGCAGAACATAGTTGATTTCGTCCTTACTATCGACAGAGTGCCTAATCCATGCCCCTCTACTGAGTTCTTAGATTGGTGGCACCGGGAGGCGCACAGGGTTCTTTTCCCCAGATCCGCATTCGCGGATCCTAGGCACGAGGAGATACCGGCCGAGGCCTTTCAGAGAGGGTCGTCATAGGCACCACCAAGAGTACAAGTGCCCGACATGCCGGACAACAGGCATGTCAAGAGACGCCATTGTATTGGTGCCCTGGACACTGGTCAGGAGTTGCGATGGTTAAATGATATGATGCAGGAGGATGAGGCAAGTGGGGACGGGGGAGGTATTGGCGAGCACCATGTTCGTCGGGCCAATGCTAGATGTAGGGGGCTGGTGGTGGTACCCAGATTGGTGGTGGGACTAGTGGAGACACAAAGACTGGGGCTGGGGGTGGGACATTCACAGTTGGATCCAGTTCTCAAGCATTCCACGATAGTGCACAGATGCATGCTGATCTCGGTACCACTACGATGACCATGGACATAGACGATCAGATGGGTAGTTCACAGTTCTACGCAGAGTTCGCGACCATCATAGGGATGATGACGGACATCTCCAAGTCCAGGTTGATGCACCTGCTTACCATCCGCAGATGCCGGATATCCAGCCCGATACCCCAGCTTACCATCCATAGATGCCAGATATCCAGGTTAAGGCACTAGAGTATCAGGCACCGGACTATCAGGCACAGTACATGGTCGACTTGAACGAGTTTGCAGGTAGCTCGTATGACACATGGTTCACCATGGGCCGAATGCCCCAATCTACATTTGGAGTGGCCCCGCCAACTGACGAGGTAGCACATGAGCCCCATCGACCTACTAGAGTGAAGCGTCCTCCCCGATGTGGCATAGGTTCTCATTTACTTGGTGCATTCGGGGACGATGAGCAAGATGATGGCGAAGATTAGATCCTGGTCTTGTGCTGGTTTCATTAGTTGTTTTCCGCTTATGTTATATATTTATGTCCATGACTGTATGACTTTATATTTATTTCGGCTGTTATGTTTTATACTTATGTGTTATGACTGTATGATTATATATTTGCATTAGCATTATCGGTTATGTTTTATTTTTATGTTGATGACTGTTTGACTTTAATTACCCGCTTACAATTACTACATTACATGATCTTCGAACTGTTTTTTGTTAGAGGAAATCAATTTTAACGTTATTACCAACAACACGTTACCATACAACTGATATGAAAAAAAATACATCATTACAAGATAACAAAGTACTAATGCATTACCTAAAACAAGAACAAATGCAAACCTTACTACTGCGACATCCTTACATGTAGGATTGAACAACTAAATAACCAAGATGAACAACAACTACTGCATAACCTAATACAAAGTGATGAAAACATCTAAATCTGGGACCCGGCCGTCGAGCCTCGTTGAGGGCAACTCCTACGAGTATGGCTGGGCTGTCTGCATAGGCCACATCACTTCGGTCTACTAGGGTCAGCGTCATCCATGTTGTTGTGGATCCTGGTGAATCGTTGTCGCCCTTCTCTTGCACGTCTCATATTAGGGTCAGGGATGACAATCGGTCCATCATATAGGGGGCAAAGCCCTTCTGGAATACAAGGTGAAAAGCCCATTTGATACACCTTGAATACCTCAGACATGCTGTAGGAGTAGTTACCTGTAGGAGTAGTCTCCACCACGGTATACTCAGACTGATGCCTGTCGAACAGTGTAACTGTGAAGCACCTTGAATCCCTCAAGTTCCGCTCAATGGCTTTCACAAGCGCGTGGCCAAACCGGTGCCCAGATCCTAGTTGTGCCTTTACCGTCAGACCTCGAACAAGAAACAGCTCTGCAAGCCTCAGATATGTCGACTTCACCAACAAAGTCACTAGTAGATTCCTTGTGCCCTTCAAAACTGAGTTAACGCACTCAGATATGTTGGTCGTCATGTGGCCATATCGTCTGTCGCCATCCTTGTACTGTGTCCACCTCTCGTACTCCATCCTGTTTGTCCAATCACACATGGCCGGATTTTCAGTTCTCATAATATCAAACCAATACTAAAACTCGGCTTCTGTCTTCGCATAAGCAGCATTCACTAGTAGCCTCCTTGCATCCTGCCCCCTTGAAGCTGAGAGTGAAATTGGCGGCAACATGTCAAATGCAAAATGCTCGATAAGCATGAGGAGGTAGCCAAAGACTATCAGGTGCGTCTAGTGCAGCCTTGATGCCGTTATGCTTGTCAGATATCACCAGAATACCTGGTTGTAGAGTCACATGTCTTCTCAGGTTGGCCAGAAAGTATGCCCAAGACTCTACATTTTCTCCTTCCACAAGTGCAAACACAATGGGCAAGATATTTGAGTTTCCGTCTTGAGCAATAGCCAGCAGCAAAGTCCCTCCATACTTGCCATACAAGTGCATACCGTCAATACTGACTAGCGGTTTGCAGTGTCGGAAAGCCTCAATACAGGGAGAAAATCTCCAGAAAAGACGATGAAAGTAGATAGTTGATTCATCAACCTGATCACCCACTCTAACGGAGAGGTCTTCAACAGAGCAATCGTACCCTCCATGGTGGATGTCACCCCAAGGATCCAACAGAGCAACTCGCCATAAGACTCATCTCAGTCACTGTAGATCTATGCTATTGTCTTCTGCTTCGCCATCCAGACCTTCCTGTAGCAAGGGCTGAAACCATAGGTTGCCTTAGTTGCTTCCTATAACACTTTAATCGTAACCGACGCATCCGCTCTGACCAACGAAAAGATCCTCTCACATATGACATGATAGTCAAGCTGTCTATGATCGCTCGATATCGATGTGGCCAAACACGTGTGTGGTCCGTTGTACCTCCTAACTTCCCAAGTGCTCTTCCTTTGTTAGAGCGTGATACGAATCATGCACGTGCACCCTTTGCCGAACTCATTGCATCTCCCATGGTATTTGAGATGGTCTGAATTCATCACCCTGTACTCAACTCCACGCCAGATCAACATAGCTTCCTCCTTACTCTGGAAATATTGGCCAATCTGAAATTCCGTTAGAGCAGTTGCATCATGCAGACCCTAACCCCCAAAGGTTGCATCGACGTCCGCCTGTTGGCCTATGGCTTCCAAGTTCAAGGTTGACAAGTGTGGAGGATATTGTTGTGTGCCGAAATCCAATGGCCTATGGGGTATATGTGTATTGCTCGGAATATCATCATCATTGTCCCCAACAATGTCGACCGGGTCATCATCCAAATCATCGTCCCGCATCGCATTTTCAACTCGATCCGGTCCAGTCTCAACTTCAAAATCAGGAACACCACGAGGCATACTAGCAGTACCAACCGCAACACATGGAGGATCAGGGATCGGACAAGAAGGTGCTACCACATGCATCAACGTTGAGGCACCACCCATCGTCGTCGACTGAGGATTCGGCTCTGATGCCCCTATCACAAACGTCTCATACTTCACACCTCACACCAGCTGACACAACAGCAATGGAAATCTTCTAGGACATCTTTTTTACCCATTTTGTCCCACACACACCGAGCTTCTATAATTTGCTGTTTTTAATCTCTGCCAACGTACTCGACGACCGGATAGAAAGGCTAAGCGGTTTCCTATCCGTAAATTTAACACCGTGTCTTTTGCTTTTCTGAATTTTCCCAGAGTAATGTACTAGAGCTAGAAAACTCTTCTCACCATCCATTTGTAAAAAATGACACTCCACTACTACCTCGATGCCTTGGAGAGGTCTATATAGCCAAGCACCATATACATAGATTACACATAAATCGCTACTACCTGTAGTAGTTTATGACCAGGCCACCTAACACAAAAATCGTTGCTGCCTATAGCGGTTTCTGTTAGCACCACCTTCCACGTAAACCGCGGTTGCCAGTAGCGGTTTACGTGCTCCCCTAAACCACTACTGCCAGTAGCAGTTTCTATAGTAATATAAAAAATTGCATTTTGGTATTGCCATTTAGAAAGTTGTATTTGAGTAAAATTCTTCTCCAAATATTTTATTTAAGTGAATTGCCTTATTTTGAAATTGTGAAATATGTTTGAAATGCCTTAAGATTGAAAAAATATGATTGAAAATAATTTGGATAAGAAAGTATTATTTGATTTGATTTACTACCTCATATATTGAAAGATTCAAGAATATGTAATATTTGAACTTATATGTTTTGAATTGGTTTGGGAGACTCGTATTAGAAAATCGTAATTAACGACGGTCATGACGTTAACCTAGATACATCTGACTCAGACTTCAGCTAGCAGGGGCGTTGCTAGCCTAATGTATAGGCCACACGTTGGATCTGTTATTCCGTACGGACACACAAGAGGAAATGGCTACCTTAGAGGTGGAGCTGCCAAAGTGGACTATTTGATTTGATTTCTGTATGAGAACTCCCTTATTGATTCACTTATTCATATAAATTCTTATTTTCTAAATAAAATTATTTTTATGATAATATTTATATAGTCTCATGTTAATTATAGATGTATTGTCTAATTATTGAATTGCAAAACTTACTCCATTTTCAAAAGAAAATTTTTTTTTTCAAGAATAAATTTTTAATTATGTGAGCATTTTTATTCAAAAATAATAATCTGCAATGAGTACCTATTTTACTAAATACTTAAACGTTATCTGCTCTATATATCATAAACAGAATTCAATTCTATTAATTTATTTTATTTTTTATTAAAAATATGTAATTATTTATTTTAAAATTTATAAATTTATTTAAAATATAAGCTTATTAAGGGATTATTTTCATTTTAGGTCGTGACAATGAAAACGACTGAGACAGAGCACAAGACATCTTTGGCCATCTTAACTATTGCTACAATTTCAAGTACCTTGATCTTGTTGCAACGATTTCCATAGCTGATAACCCCAAAACCGACTATCATGTTTCACCAGATGATGACTCGACCGTTCTTATATTTTGCTTGTTTTGACTGCTTGACAAACAAGAGAGAGAGAGTGAGATCCAACTAAAAATAGAAAAAATCTAGGGCCAACAATTTTTTAAAAAATTGGCTAGTATTTATTTATTAAAAAATTAAATGATTCTACATTATTAGATTTAATCTCACAAAATTAAAAATATTATTAATAACTAATTATTGATTACAAAACACAAAAATTACTGACATCTAACACTTTTTCTAAAAATATATTAGAATATTAGGCGATGATGGTAGTGTATGTGCTTATGAATTTATTTACTTTTAAAATTCCTTTTTCATTATGGACGGTAAGGAAGCCCGAATCATATTAAGAGGATTTTTTTCCCCAGGAAGGGTATAATTTATTTTGCATTTGACATATGTAAAATACAAAAATTTAAAATTTAATTTTAAAATGATCGCTAAGTAAGGGTAGAAATAGACGATATTTTATTCTTAGCAGGTCTGTAAGAAGATTTGTTGCTTGTTATAGGTTATTTATTAAGAGAAATACTAGGTGTATTAGAGCACCTCCAATGGTGAGTTTTTCTTTGACTTTTTTCTGACATATAGGAACTCTAACCATTGGAGAAGAGAAGGAGTGAGTTCCCGCACAAGGATCAAGGTAAGGGAGTCCCTCTAAGCAGGAACTCAAATTAACCAATAACAACTTGCCATTTGGCAAATTATTATAAAAAAAAATAATAATATAAAATCTGAAATAATTAAATAATTAAATAATAATTAAATTAGTAATAATTATAATAAAAATTATATTTTTATTTAATTAATAATTTATATTAATTATTTAAATAATAATTAATTAAATAATTAATTAGATTAAATAATTAAGTTTTTATTTAATTAATAATTTATATTAATTATTTATATTATAATTAATATTGAATATTATTTATATTATTATATTAAATTATAATTAATTAAATTTACTTACATTAAAAAATAAATTTAATTTTTATACCTTATAAAATAATTTTTAGTTGAGTTGGTTATTTTTATTTTTAAAATTTAAAATGCTAATGATATTATTAAAATTAGCAGTTGTAAACACAAAACTATAAATTAGTATAATCTCGAATTATATATTGTGTATTATTATTATATATGAATTTATTTAATATTAATATCTTTTAATAATGAATTATTTTTAAATTTATAAATTTAAATAATATTATTGAAAAAAATTAATTATATTAATTTTAAGTATTTTAATTAATTAATTAAGTGGGACCACAATAGGGACTAAAGTTAGTTCCTCCTAATAAAGAAGAGAGAGATGCTTTGAGTTCCTATTTATTGTTTATGACCCAAAAGCTGATGTGGAGTTACTTTTTATGACAGGTGGGCCATAAACAGGAACTGGGATGAGTTCCCTACTGGAGATGGTCTTAGAGCCCGTTTGGGAACGCACAAAAGTTACTTTTTTTTACTTTTGAATTATGAAAAGTTACGATAAGCGTGTTTGGCACTATTTTTAAGAAGAGCTTTTAACTTCTCGAAAAGTTAATTTATAGCTTTTGGAAGAGGTAAAAATAGATGACTTTCTCCTTTTTGATAAGTCATTTTATCACTTCCGTGAAAAAAAATTGATTTCAAAACAAAAAAATTTACTTTCGTTCTTGATTCTGTGGAAAAATGTTTCATGTTTCTGCTGGAAATACTGGCCATCCACCACCATTTTCAGTCAAGGTTCCATCTTCTAGAAGCACTGGCCTTCCACCATCATGCTCACGCAATGTTCCATCTACTGGAAGTGTTGGCCTTCCACCACCATTTTCACGTAATGATTCATCTGCTGAAAGTATTGACCATTCACCACCATCTTCTGTTCCATCTGAACCAGCATATATTTCTTCCAGGTATTTTTTTTTTATCATTTTATCATTCTATTTTTATTATTAAATTTGTATTGAATATTTTGTATGCTATGAAATCTCAGTTTGCTACTATTAATAAAAGTCCTTATACTTTAAACTCCTTTTTCAAAAGAACTTATTTAAATTATTTACCCAGGGCCTAAGTATTTTTGAATAAAGTCTTTAACTAAGTTTGCTTTTTTTCTTTTTTTACTTATTCTTTATCGTCCTTCTCTTTTTCTCATTTGTTATTATCATTGTTATTTTTTTTTGTACATTTTTTTCAATGTGTCGTTGTCACCACTACTATCGTCATCATCACCATTTTTTTTATATTTTTGATGTTATTGTTGATGTTGTTTAATTTCTTTTTTTTTCTTTTTGATCCTCTTTTATTATCATTATCATCGTCTTCGTCATTTTCATCTTCTTCTTCTCCTATAAATGTTACGAAAATTAGAGTACATAAATTTTTATGCATATTGCATAACACATAAATTTTAGTGCACAACATACAAATTTTAGTATATATCACAAAAATTTTGAAGGATCACATGTCTAAAATATTGACACTCAACTAATGAAATATGCGCAGTACATAAATTTTAATGTGCAGCACACAAATTTTTAGAAGACTATATATTTGGAACATTGACTCACCCAACAAATAAAATACAATCGTAGCAAAATTTGTATACTATGTGTAAAAATTTCTGTACTATATACAAATATTTATGTGCTATATGCAAAAATTTGTATACTATACCAATGAAATACGCATAACACATAAATTATGGTGTACATCACAAGGATCTTGGGACATAACACAAATTTTGATGTGCATCACATAAATTTTTGAAGGACTACATACTCAAAATATTAACTCATTCAACTAACAAAATACATTTGCAGTAAAATTTTGTGTGTTATATGCAAAAATTTGTATATTATATCGATAAGTTTGTGTTATGTGCAAAATTTTATGTGCTATAGAAAGTGCAGAAGAAGAGAAATAGTACATGTGTCTGACGTATGCTAACGTTTTTTTTGCACTGAAGTTGCACCAATTTGATTGGACTTGGTTACAAAAATACTAGTATATATAGTATCACTTATTTATTAAATACTAAACCTGACTTCTTGTGAAACTTGTTAAAAAACTTGATAATTTTAAAAAATAAAAATAGCAAAATAAATAAAATCATAGATATTAAATATATTTAAAAACAAAAATGTATAAATGCCATTAGAAAAAAAATAACTTAGTGGATAAAAGTTTCTAAATAACATAAAAATATAAATTTAAACTCTCACCATTATATTTTATAGTATAAACAAATTATATATTTATATATTTTTACTTCACGGGACCATGTTAGTCTAACATGTTAAAAAGGCTATTTTTTTTGGTAAAAAAAGAGAGGCTATTTTATATGTCTGAGCTTGGCTTACTAAAATATTTAATCTTTTAAAATATTCTAGGCTTGAGTTTATTTTCTGTCAGGTCAGGTGAGACTAAACTAAACAAAAGTCAGGCTGTAGGCTCTTAGTATGTTACTTGGCCTTTTTCACCCTTACCCCCTAAGGAGAATAGATGAGAACAGTAATATATAATAAAGCAAAACTTTAACATAGTCCAAGCAAATCTATAAGGTTGCGTTTCGAAGAGGGACTAAAACTAAGAGATCAATACAAGAAAATAGAGATTGAGAGATCTTTGTATTGTATTTGGTGTAAAATGTACTGAATTGAGTTATGTTTCAGTATCATGTTTAATTTAAGATAAATAATTAAAAATGGAAAATGAAAAAGTAGATTTAAAATTTGAAAAGTTAAATAAGAGTATTTTTTTAAAGAAATGTTAAAATTTCAGTCTCTGTCTCAAAAAATTTTAGTCTTATGTATCCCCTTTTTAGAGGTACTGAAAGAACTGAAATTTTGTGTCCTGGGATTGAAATTTTAGTTTTAGTTACTGGTCATCAAACATAATATCCAGTTCTAGTCGGTTGTTCCTGAGCATGACGGGCGGCGGCAGAAGAGCAGCTAAGTAGACGAAGACCAATGACTGACGGCAAGCTCGAGCAAGACACACCGATTGTTGAACGAGGAAAAAGCGCAGACGACCGAACAAAGACATGGTAGTGCTTGAGTGCAATGGCCGCCGGCGCTAATTCTCACTCCTTGTGGCGGCGGGGAAGACTTCTATGACCTAGGGTTGTGATTTGGGGTGGGGGGACTGCAGTGTAGAGGAATGGGAGGCACCTAGGACTTCACTGAGGTGAGGAGAACCTGGTGCTTTCTGTGAAACGGCTTCGTTTCATGAGAACCGGCCAGATTCTGGTTCGATCAGACCGACCAGTTCTCAGCCAGTTCAACAATTTTCTATCGGTTTTCAGGATAACAGTTTTTGATATTGATCTGAACCGCAATAATGTCTGAGTCATAGTTGGATCAGTTGGACCGTCTGGTCCGGTCTAATTTTTAAAACCATATTTACAACGTTGCCATCATGTCCACTTAGTATTAATTAAGCTGACTTGCTGCTATGTAACTGTTGTAACTGTTACAACTTACAAAAGAAAAAACAATTAACTTACTGCTATAAGAGGAAACTAGCAAACTAATTGCTGTAAAGGGAAATTAACAAACTATCTGATAACTATGAGTCTATGACATAGTTTGAGAGGGCTTGATAATATGAAAGGGTATAGCTCTATAAAATATATACAAAATAAATGCAAATTAAATTTTAGGAGTAGTTTCTTAAAATTTTAACAAAGGTTGGAGATAAAAATAATGTTTTATCCAATAAATTAAGGCAATAATTCAAATATTGTTTTAATTATAAATAAATTATTATTTTAATTTAAAATTTTTAATTTTTAACAAAATTTAGTTTGGCAAAATGTAATATTTTTTATGGGTAGAAAATAACTTAGGCATTTAGACCAAACTTTTTCTTGGAATATTTGAAAATACATGAAAAAAAAAGAGAAAATAATTTGATTTCTACGTATTTTTCAATTTTTAAAAATTATTTTGCCCAAAGAGGTTACCAAAAAATAAATTTTACTTAATGTAAACTTATCAAATTTAACGAATGAAGTCTTGCAAAAATTGTTTGAAAATTTTTATATATAAAAAGCTTTTTAGTGTAATGTTCCAAAATGAGATTTGTCGGTAAAATCCAGAAATATGAAAATAAAGTTCTGGCATCCTGTGAGATTTTTTTTAAAAAAAGCTTGAAAATTTCTTAGTTCTGAACTTCTGATGTTGCCAAATTCACCACATACCCATCCCAAAAATGTTTCTCCATTTTTTTCCGGTAGATTGAATTTAGAAAGATTTTTTTTTGTTTCTCGCACTTTACAAAAAAAAATTCTTTATTTTTTTAAATTCAACTACAGGTATATCTTTTATAATAAACACTAATTTAACACTAATATTTTCTTAACAATCATATACAAGTTTATTTTATTTTGTTAATTAAAAAATAATTTAAATACATATTTAATTAATAACAACTGTGTTTTTATACGGATATTAAGAATATGTCTTTGGTGTATGAATAATATTTATATGAGAAAAATGACAAATAGGTCTCTGACCTTTTGTCCCTCGGACATTTTCATTCTTGACCATTGAAAAATACTTTTAAGTCTCTAACCTTCACAAAGCTTAGACGGATCAGTCCCTTCGTCCAAATGCCTCCGTCAGGGACTGATCCGTCCAAATGCCTCTTTCAGGGACTGATCCGTCCAAGTTTTGTGAAGGTCAGGGACTTAAAAGTATTTTTCAATGGTTAGGGACGAAAATGTCCACGGGGCAAAAGGTCAGGGATCTATTTGTCTTTTTCTCTATTTATATATATTTTTAGTTTTTATTAATATACCAGAAGCATTGAAATTTATTCCATTTGAAAATCAGATTTCTAGCGGTTTTTAAAATATTTTCAGTGTATTTTATTGTATTTTGTAAGATTTCGAAAACTGAACTGATTAGTAAACCGATAAAAATATTAATTTAAAAACTTAATGATTCAATTGCGTTGAACTGTAAT
>NC_029789.2:21436914-21452337 GCF_000816755.2 Arachis ipaensis
TTTAATTAAATATAAAATAATATATTAAAATTTTTAATTTAGTGATCACTGTCTCATTGTTCCATACTTCTATCTTCAAAATAAAAAAATTTTAACTAATTTTACTCATTAACAAACCAACAACCAATAAATAAATTTAGAATTGTTGTAAAATAAATAAATAAAGAATAGGAAATAAAGAAATAAATAAATTTCATCATGATTAGAAGATGTTGCTGCTATCGTCTGTTTCATGAACCTCCATGATATAGCTGTACCACCATATATGAATAGGTATACTATTTGAAATCTTCCTTTGTATAGATCAGACAATTATCCATCATCTGCATAGCCAACTAATTGTAATTTGGATTCATATGGATAAAACAAACCCATATTAACTGTTCCACGAAGATATCGAAAAATTTGTTTGATTCCATTTCAATGTCTTCTGATTAGAGAGGAACTATACCTTGCTAGTAAATTCACCGCAAATGATATGTCAGGTTGTGTATTATTAGCAAGATACATCAGTGCTTTAATGGCACTAAGATATAATACTTCAGGATCAAGGATATCTTCATTTTCTTATTTAGGACGGAATTGATCATTTTCCACATCCAAAGATCTTACGATTATTGGGGTACTTAATGGATGTGACTTATCCATATAAAATCTCTTCAAAATCTTTTTTGTGTATGTTGTTTGATGAATAAATATATCATTTTTTGTATGCTCGATCTGCAGGCCAAGACAGAATTTAGTCTTTTCAAGATCTTTCATCTTAAACTCTTCTTTTAGAGCTTTTATAATTATTGGAATCTCTTCAGGGATTCCAATGATATTTAAATCATCAACGTACACAACAATTATAATGAATCCAAATGCAGATTTGTTTATGAAAACACATGGGCAGATATCATCATTCTTGAATCCGTTTTTGGCCAGATACTCAGTAAGACGATTATACCATATTTGTCTAAGATTGTTTTAAACCACATAAAGATCTTTGCAATTTGACTGAGTATAACTCCTGTGAATATTCATTGGATGCTTTAAATATCTTTAATCCTGACTTTCATATAGATATCACGATTTAATGATCCGTATAAGTAGGCTGTTACCACATCTATTAAATGCATATGTAGTTTATGGTATTGCGGGTAAACTGACCAAATAACGCAATGTTATTGCATCCACTACAGGGAAATATATTTCTTCATAATCTATACCGAGCCTTTGTGAAAAATCTTATGCCACAAGTCGAGCTTTGTAGTGTACAACTTCATTTTTCTCATTTCGTTTTCTCATAAATACCCATCTATATCCAATAGGTTTTACATCTTCTGGTATACGGACTACAAGTTCAAAGACTTTACATTTTGCAAGTGAGTCTAACTCAGCCTTCATAGCTTCTTCCCATTTTGGCCAATCATTTCTTTGTCGAAATTCTTCGACTGTTCTTGGCTCAAGATCCTTACTTTCATGCATGATATTTAATGTCACATTAAATACAAATATTTCATTGACAATTGTCTTATTTTGATCCAATTTTTCTCCTGTAAAGACATAATTTATTGAGATTTCATCATTTTCATAATTTTCAAGTATTTGAACGTCTTCTGGCGTCAAAACTATATCAGAATTTTGGACAACAACATGTGTCTTTACTATGTCTTTATCTTTTTCAACAGGAATAGTATTTACCTCTTTCTTTTTCGAGGATTTTTGTCTTTGAAAACGACGGGCCTTCCACATTTTTTATGTGAATTTGTTTCGGTGGCCATTTGTCTGACTGAGACATCAATTCGAATTGGAGCCTTTTCAGTTGGTATATAGGATTTAGTTATCCTTTTCGTATCAGAAAATGTATTAGGCAATTCATTTGCTATTTTTTGTAAATTTTTGAACTTATAGTTCACATTGTCTTGATCGAGGATCTAAATGCATCAAGGATGATGCATTCCGATTAAGTTTCTTTTTAGGAAGCTTATTCTCTCCCCGCTAATGTTGGATATTTTGATTCATCAAAATGATAATCTACAAATCGGATTTAAATACATCTCCAATTTGTATCTCAAGATACCTCACTATAGAAGGTGGTGCAATGAGAATATATATTGCACACCCGAATATTCTTAAATAGAAAATATTTGGCTGCTGGCCAAAAGCTAATTACATAGGAGAGAATTGATGGTAACTTGTTAGTCTCAAACGAATAAGTGCTGTGGCATGTAAAATAGCATGCCCCAAACCGAGGTTGGGAGATTTGTTCTCATGAGTAAGGGTCTAGCAATTAATTGGAGGTGTTTAATAAGTGATTCTGTTAAAACTCATTTTGTGTATGAACATGAGCTACTAGATGTTCAATGCTTATTCCGTTAGACATACAATAAGCATAAAGGCTTGGGAAGTGAATTCACCAGCATTATCAAAATAAATTGCTTTTATTGAATTTTCTGGAAACTATACTTTTCTAGTTTATGAAAAAGATCCACATAGTGGATGAATAAGTCCACATATATCGCCTTGAATCTTTTCTAGGAATTCAGGGGACTCAAATTCAGTCTTTACTGGTGATGGCCTTAAAATTAGTTTTCCTTGAGAACATGCAGCACAACAAAATTCACTAGATTTAAGAATCTTCTGGTTCTTTAGTGAATGTTCATGAGAGTTTTCAATAATTCTCCGCATCATGGTTGTTTCTGAATGACCCAATCGATCAGGCCAAGTTATGAATTCATTTGGGTTAGTAAACTTCTGGTTTACAATGGCATGTGATTCGATTGCACTAATTTTAGTATAATATAACCTAGATGAAAGTGAGGGTAAATTTTCTAATATAATCTTTTTATTTGAATCATGAGTTGTGATACATAAATACTCATGATTTTCCTCATTCGTTGTTTCTATATGATATCCATTCTGGCGAATATCTTTAAAACTCAACAAGTTTCTTAGAGACTTGGTAGACAATAGTGCATTATTTATTATGAATTTTGTTCTTCCGGAAAATAAAATTTATAACTCTTCCAAAGCCTTCTATCACATTGCCTGAGCCAATATTAGTATTAACATATTCTTCTTTTGGTACAAGATGAGTAAAATATATATTACTTTTGAGAATGGTATGCGAACTTATACTATTCGCAATGCAAACATCTTCACTATATGTCCTTACCATTTTTTTCAAAGACATAATAATAATAAAATGAGTAAAATTATATGCGCAGTAAAATTATTTTCTTGATTGTTTTCTAAGAAGTACTGTACATAGTATCATATACTAAAAATTTATTATTATTATTACTATTTTAGAACTTGGCATATTTAGTAATTTTGAAATTCATAAACATAAATATTTTATTAAACATTATTTATATACATCATACTTGAAATTCAAATACATAGGAAATAAAACTTAAAATTTTTTTACATTATTTATTTACATAAGTACTGAACCCAAATTTCAAACTTTTTCATCATTGATCAAATGACCAATATTTCGTTCAGAATCCTCAAAGAAATCAGATATTTTATAATGAGTGGTATAATTTTTAGCAGCATCCTTTGAAACAAAATTCGTCTCCTTTCCTTTGTCGTCCTTTTTCAAGGATGCTTGATAAAGATCAATTAGGTGCCTCGAGGCGACCAATGGCCCTTTCCACCACAATGGAAATATTTATCCTTTGTTGATTTATTTTACCCATTATTTTTTTCTTTATCCCACTTCTGGTGAGATCCTTTTTTGTGAACAAAATTTTTCTTCCTTCCATAATTTTTCTTGTTACCAAAATTGTCATTTACCTTTTTTGGGGTTATGATTTGTTGCATTTGCTTCAGGAAATGGGGTGACGCCAGTTGGGTGCACTTCATGATTTCTTAAGAATAACTCATTGTGGCGTTCAGCAATAAGAAGGAAAGAAATTAACTCAGAATATTTTTTAAATTCTTTTTCTTGATACTGTTGCTGCAGGAGTACATTCGATGCATGGAAGGTTGAGAAAGTTTTCTCTAACATGTTATTATCAGTTATCTTTTTCCCACATAATTTCATTCATGAGGTAATTTGGAACATTGTTTAATTGTATTCATTTATGGATTTAAAATCTTCTAGACGTAAGTGCGTCCACTCATATCGGGCTTAAGAAAGTATCACTATCTTTTGATGATTATACCTTTCTTCAAAATTTTTTCGCAAATCTGCAGGATCTTTTAGTGTGAGATATTTATTTTTCAATCCTTCGTCAAGATGACGACTAAGAAAAAGTATGGCTTTGGCTTTATCCTTCTGGGATGCATTATTTTCAGCCTCAATGGTATCTCCAAAATCCATTGAATCAAGATGGATTTCAGCACCTAGTATCTATGATAAGTAGTTGTTTTCAGATATATCAAGAGTATTAAATTCAAGATGAGAGAGCTTCGACATAATGAAAATTTATTACCTGAGTTTTTCTAAAATTTGATCAGAATCTCGTGCTGATAACGTGTTGTAAAATAAATAAATAAGGAAGATAAAATAAAGAAATATAAATAGAAGACTCTAATATTAATATTCAACAATATTATTATCTCAGTATAATAGAAGTAATTCACATATTTACTAATATTATATTGTAACTTAAATTCACATAGAGATAGAGAAAGAGAGAGAGTTTATATTGAAGTGTATAAAGAGAGAGAAAGAGAGGAATATTTGTTATTGTTATTGCTGTGTTGTTTCAGAGATTTCTTCCACTATTTATATACTAATGAAGGACACTGTTTTCGAACTTTATTAAATACAATCGCTCTTGGTAACTTGAGTCTTATGATAAATGGACATCCACCTCAAGCATTCTTATCACAACAAGAATCAGAACAATAATACAAAAATAACTAAGAAAAATATCAATAATCAACGATAATTAATCCAAAAGTCAGAACAAAATAACAATAATCCAGCTCTATTAACAACAATAGACAATAAAAAAAATTAACTCAAAAAACAACAACCTAGAAAAATAATAATCCATGATCAACATAATTAAATCCAGATCAATTAGCTCCCAAAAATAAAACTGAAGAAGCAGTGGAGTAGCTTACTGTCGGCAACATCGAAAAGACAAGCAGCAATAGAATGGAGGTGATGGACAGAGAAACCCTAATTGCCACGGACAGGATCAGCGACTTGCCGGATTGCATACTCTTACACGCCCTCTCATTCCTCCTTACCAAAACCGCCTTCCTCACCATCGTCCTCTCTAGCTACCTCTAGTCCGCCACACTCCCAGCAGGGCAACACCATCCCGATCCACAGCAACCACTAACGTCCAATTCTTTTTCATACTCTGCCGCCCTTTCTCTTTCGCCGTGATTGTCTCCCTCATCTCCGACGGTGCGTGTCCTTCCTCTCTGAGAGATTGAAGCTGCGAGTTCCTGATCACCTTGGCGTCATCTTCTGCCTCTTGTTGCCGTCTCCTTCAGCTCTACTCTAGTGTGTTAGCAAGGTTTTAGGGCCAAATTAAATTAGGGTTAGATTTTGGTGAGAGAGAAGGAAAGGGGGCGTGCCTTTACCCGGTTGGGCTTGCCCAGATAAAATGACGCCGTTTTGATTAAAGAACCGATTCTTTAAAAAATCGGTCCGGTTCAATCAATTTACCGATCAACTATCGATTCGACCGATTTTTTTATTGATTTTTTACAAGGCAGTTTTGTATATCAACCGGACTTATCAAAATAACGGTTCTCGGTTAATCCGATTGAACCAGCTAATCCGGTCTGGTTTTCAAAAATTCTAAATTTTTTTTACACGGTGTAGAGTGCTAATTACTAAAACAGTTGAGGAGTGAGGACTGACGAGTGAAGAGAGAGTCCGAGGCGAGGGTAAGAGACTAAGAAGAGCAGCTGGTCTCCGTTGGTGTCGATTGTGGTGGCGATCAGATTCAGTTGGCATCAAATTGATTTATTAACTGTAAGCAAAAACATGAATACCTGCTCAAGAGCTGCTTTGGCGAAGTTTGCAATTGTAACTATAATTGCAATTTTATGCGGCCTTGGGTTGGGGATGGGTGCGGCGGAGACGCAGGAGGCAACGATATTTGACATCAGCCACAGATACGTGGCGGAGATGCCATCGTGGGAGTCATCGGAGGGAGTGGGGCAGTTTGTGTGGCTTCAGCAGAGCATGAAGAACGGGTCCCTCTCCAACGGCTCCCTTATGAAGCTCCCCACTCACACTGGCACCCACGTCGACGCTCCAGGTCACGTCTTCGATCACTACTTCCATGCTGGCTTTGACGTCGACACTCTCGATCTGCACCTTCTCAATGGCCCTGCTCTCTTGCTTGATGTTCCCAGGGATCAAAACATCACCGGTATCAACTCACTCTGCCTTCTCATTCACCCGTTTTTCCATTTCCGTTCCTGATTCCCTTGTTCCTTTCCTTTCAGCTCAAGTTATGAAGTCACTAAATATACCACGCGGTGTACGTCGTGTGCTCTTCCGTACATTAAATACCGACAGGTATCTATCTAACGTATGATGTGATGCACACCAAAGTCACACCCAATATGTATTTATACCTGCGTTGTTTAACTCTTTTAATATATATTTTAGCATGTATTTTATACTGGTTAATTTTGGTGTACACTGAGCATAGTTAAACATTATTACTACATTACTACTTCGTATCAACCATACTTGATATATGCCAAAGTTTGTCACTCTATAAAATACATCGCCCACTTTAAAATACAAAATACACATTTAAAATGAGTAAAACAACAATGTATTTGTGTGTATTTAATACATGATGACTGATTTGGTTAATTTTTGGTTATGTACATAGCATTTTTTATTTCCATTATTGTAACTAGTGCACATAATGGCTTGGGTCTCGTATCAAATGAACAAGTCTCTCTTGTTTGGTATTGTACGATCTTTATGATAAAGGGGCTATCCAGTAGGGGCATATGCTTGATTAGAACTGGACTTGTTTCAACCTCGATCATCAAAGCAACCAATTTCTTTTTGACTGTCTCCAAAAATCATAAAAGTGGAACTAAAACTTCTTAAATTATAGGAGGCTTATGTTTCAGAAGGAGTTCGACACAAGCTATGTGGGATTCATGGTGGATGGAGCAACTTGGCTTGTGGAGGACACGGACGTCAAACTTGTTGGTATGGTGTTAAATATATTCTTCAAGATTTGGGGTTTTATCACCAAGGATCCTTTCTTTTATTATTCTTATTTTTATATTTTTTTTACATACATGACAAGCAAGGAGATATCATGTCCTAATTTTAGTTGCAGCAGGCATTTGTGTACCACAATTAAATGGCAATGGTGAACTTAACCTGCTCTAATCTTATGTATTAAAGAGGCATCTGAATTCTAAGAATATACCAAGTGGATACTGCCTACGAGAATTTTAGGATACAAAGTAGTTGTACAAGATTACTATCTTGATATTTGCCTTTATGCTGTACCAATTGGCATCTTCAGTGCATTTTTAGAGCTTTGTCTCAATTGAGGCTACTCTTTTCAAACATGTATGATTTTTTAGTTTTTTTGCATAAATGCCATTACAATGACACATCTTTCTATGATGCCATGTAGGAATTGACTATCTATCTGTTGCTGCATTTGATCACTTGATCCCATCTCACCTGGTTTTTCTAGAAGGCAGGGTAAGAGAAGTCCTGTCTTATTATTGTTTCAGCAATGACATGTGTTAGTTTTACTATTAGTTTATTGCCCCACCTTAGTTCTTTACAGCTTATCAGGTATCAGTAATTGGCTGTACCCAGATTGAACCTACAATGTGGATGTAGCAATTGAATTTTTTATTTTTATTTTTTAATTTTTTCATTATTGCCGAAGCATACTTTCCTGAATTTTAACTTCTGTCATTGCCTCCACAACAATTCCAATTAACTGTTGATCCGAACTTTCGTCAAGCATTGTTATGAGATACTAATTTTTTGCTCCGGACATATTTCACTGTTTAATTTGAAAGACTGCTCAGTGTTGTGATCAGATTAGTTTGTGCATTTGGCATTTCCCTGTATGAACAAAGATCAATATTCTTTATCTTTTGGTGGAACAAGAACTAACAGTTTACATTGCCTTAGGAAATCATTCTGGTGGAAGGCCTGAAACTTGATGATGTCCCTGCTGGAATATATTCACTGCATTGCTTACCGCTTAGGTTGGCTGGTGCTGAGGGATCACCAATACGGTGCATTCTGATCAAATAATATGGTACATGTGAATTTGAGATGATGAAACCTGTTTATTGAATTCTAACGAAAGAATTGCATTCTTCTCATAACTTGAGTCAATGGCTGATTCATAGTCAAAACTGCTGCAGGAAACAGTGGATACTGCATACCCAAATACCAGGAGATGTTGATCATCTTTGGTGTATGTTTGGAGTACGATGGGTGCAGCAACTTTAGTAGCATTACATCAATTGTAGTTTTCTTAGACATGAGTAGGTTCAAAATGCAATAAAAGCTCAGAAATGTCTATATTGAGAAAAATAGTATTAACGATTTGTGTCAAGGTGTTACAATCTTATTTGGCTTTAATATATAGAAACATGCAATGGCAATCCTTGTACAGTTTCGCTGGAGATCTTGATACCAAATAATTGGTGGCCAATGCTTAGTGCTAGTGGTGAGGTGAAACANTACATAGTGCTAGCTTTGTGTTGTTTATTTATTTTTTAAAAAGTTTCTTGCAACCATTAAACCTTACACTAATCTCTTTCAATGGCATTATTGTTCTTCTTGGGAGTAAGATGGTTCCTTTTTATACTTCTGAATCCAATAGAAACCATTAATTTTATGCAGAATTAACGGTAGAATGTATTCCGTTGGTTACATGACATCTTGATCTTGTCATGGACACCAAGTTTTGCGTAGCTGATATTAGAGCTAAGGAATTTTAAAAGAAAGTCAGTTTATAGTTTAACATAAAAAATATTTATTATTATTTTTTCTGTAAGTATCGTATGCTTATTTCTATAAATGAAATGTTTTTTTCTGTCAAATAAAATAAACCGAATTCAAATTCGATAACTCATGGTTAGACTTGCAAGTTTGACCGAGTTTAAAAACGAGTTTGAAGTCTAGTCAATTTGATTCTACTATTTAAAAACGTAAAATTATATGATTCTACGAATTAATTTGAGAGGTTGACAACCATGCTAATATCTAGATATAAAACACCAGAAAGGAACTCAGTATTTGGAATCATTGTTGTGCTAATTGTATATAATCTCGGTTGGGTTTCTCATTATTTCCCAATTGGATGAGTTTCAAGTGACGATGAGGATAGAAGTCTTGGTTACAAAATATTACCAACAAAATCCATGATTCCAAATAAGTTGTTACCCCACCTCTTGGAAGAAAAAAATGGAAAGAATTGCAATAGTTGGGAAATGATCTTGGAGATGAAATTAATTAGTTCTAAATTCTAATTGTCAACAGACTAAGAAAAACAATTCATTCTTTGTCATGTATTTGTCATATATATTTTTTCGTATTTATATTATTATATATCCATCACAAGGTCTGCATTTGCTGACAAATTCAACAAATTACAAAAACGACTAATTTGCATCTTAGATTTTGGCCGTAACCTGCTCCTTCATTTCGAGTAAAGCATCTTCAAAGCACTTGGCAAGAAACTCTGGATCGGGAATAATGTCCTTGGCCACCTGAACTTGCATGTCTGCCCGTCCGGCATAGCTCACCATATTCAAAATGAGTGCCTGCATTATGCCAATAGAAATATCAACCATTCACAAACACAACATTAACAAAAGAAAGATACTATTCACATACTAAACACTCTTGACACTCGTATAAAAATAAGATTGTTACTAATTAATTGTGTATTTAAATTATTTTTTAAAGAAAAAAAAATGTGTGTTTGAATGTTAAGAAAATACTGGTGTCAAACAATGTTTTCACCTTGACGGTGGAAACTCAAGTACAGTCAACTTCACGTGAAGTTGACAACTGAAAATTTAGTCAAATTATTCAAATCATTTAACGGCTCTCAACTATCAATTTCACGTGAAGGTGACTGCACTGAGTTTTCACCTTGACAAAAGAATTTAGAGGGCCGTACATGAGGCAAGGCAGAATTATTTGCCCGCAAGTATGTTACTGGATTTTCTACCATCATGATCTCTTCTTGCGGTCCGACCACGTTTGAGATTGTGAAGGTAGTGTTACAGAGAATCCGGTAATTTAGCCAGCTAGCAAACTGCATTGTATAAACAGCAAACAGTAGTACATGATAGCTGTCCCTGTAATGAGCACAAGTAGCAAAAAGAAGTAGACAAAGGGGGAGAAATTAATTAACCTTTGGACCAAGAGTTGACATTACTAAATCTCCAACTTTGTATGAGAAATGGGCCTCCAAAGACTGTTTCTTTCTGTCGATCATTGCTTTAGCTCTCTTGAGATATGCTAGAGGATCTGAATTGTTGCTTCTGTGATAATATATAGGCAGGAGAAGCATACCGAATTTGTTACCCCACCTTGCTCCTGAATTGCTTTTCATCAGATTGGATAGTTCCTGATCATTTTGATCCACCCACAATATTATTATAGCCTGAGTAGCAGCAACTAAATAAAGTGAAATTGGGCAGAGTAGCTAAACCTGCAGTCCTGGCTGTTTTCTCAGATTAACCATAGCTAAACCTGTTAGCTGAATCCCCTCTTGCACCCCTTACAGAAAGGAACTTTTTAATTAGTTGTCATTGTGTACAATCGTACCTTTGATTGTTGTTGGATTCTATCTTCAAGATAAGAATACAAAAATAGAAAGAAGATAGGTTTTAGAGAGATTCTAGTTTCTTTCATGAGATTCTATTTTTTATTTACTATCCCTATATAACCAAATGAAGTTCTATCTGGAATGTCTGTGTATTTCTATCTAAAAGCAGTGGAATATGAAAAAGGAAACATGTTGAAATTTGAAAATAGTTGTTTAAACAATTATACAAATGACTTGTACCATTGGGTGCTCGGAAATCCAAGTATCTTGATATCCCAGATGATATAACAGCAAATAGAACATCATTTATGGTCTGCAAAACAGCAAGTGCTCGAAATATTATATCTGAATGTTCATACTGGTCATATACATAATAAATTTATGGTTCATTGGTTATTATGGGTGTTGACAAACACTGCATTATCTCATATTCCCAGTCCCCTGTTCAAATCATTCATCCAATAGTAAAATCTTTAAGTTTGCACATTTTTGTGACGATCCTTACTCTTTTCCGCTATTTAGGCTCTGTATCAACCATGTTATGTTCCATAAACACTGGTTTTAGCTGTCCATTATAGACTGAATATAAATTCAATCCGAATTCAAATATATTCGATCATCCAAAACAAGTTTACTATCCCTTTAAAGTGAATGAATCCATATTCAAAGTCCAAAAACATGAGCACAATATTCAGCTATCATACAGGTCACTTAAGGTTTGACTGTTAAGTTAGTCTGTTACCACGCCAGGGAGTTGTTAAAACTTAAACGGAAATGTTTGGTAAAAAAACAAATTAGCAAAAAATAGTCCAAACTTTCTTTATTACAACAATTAATGAATATTAAATAAAATAAATTTTAACTGATTTTTTATCTCTGTAGCATTACCAAACTTAACATACTGTTATTTTTTAAGAATTTAGATCTTCTAAATTTTAGTTTTTTATTTTAAAAGATAAAGTGAGATCTCTCATCATTAAATAATGTTTTTTTCTCATATTTTCTCTGAACTCCGCCTATAAAATAAGGGGAATACTCACATGATGACATCTTTATATGAAGATATGACATTGTAAACCCTTAGATAATTAATCAAACATATTTAGTTAAACATATCAACTCATCTAATGATTCACAATGGTATCTTCATGTGAAGATATCATTATAGGAGTATCCACCATGAAATAAATGGTAATAAATCATATTTTATTCTCTAAAATGAAATTCAATGATCTAAATCTATTTCTTAAAATTTGTGTATAATATAATTAAGATTTAAAATTTAAACTTTAGAATTTAAAAATGGTTGCACTTCTTAACTTTTCCAAAACACATTAGCATTTACTAATTTTTTATCACAAAATTTTTAAATTAGAGAGATCTAACCAAAAAAGGATTGTAATAAAAACTTAATTGAAAATTTTAAACAACAAATACTAGATTAGAATTACACCTATTAACTAATATCTAAACCAGGAATAAGTAAAACGATAATAGTTATAAAATGATCAGTTTCTGCTTATTCTAAGTTTTTAAAAAAGTTGCTTGAACTTCAGTACTTATAAGCTATTTCCTAGCTTAGAGTTAACAGATTTCAAGTATAATCCACCTTCATATTTTATCCAAACATATTTAATCTTTAGTCAAACCGAGAAACAATTTTATAAGTTCGTTTAATTTTTCGATAAATTTTTGTTTTCCGAAAAAGAATTATTTTGTTGCTGTCATGCCTAAACTTTGGCGGCGGGGCAGAGTCAGATAATCAACACAGGTAATGTAATTCAAAATTATTATGGGCNNTTAAGAATTGTTAAAGGACTATTTTTTAATGGAAAACTCAGTTGAATCTTGAATGTAATTATCTAATCCATCCCATATCTTTGGGACAAGTCTGCAAAAGTGTTTGTTTCAAAAATTGGGGAAGCATGGCATGTGATTGGGCTTCTATATTTAGATAAATGATTTTAACAAGTTATCGGTTATCACAATTGGGTAGTTTTCAATAAGAAGCATATGTAGGAATTAATATGGATTTCTTTTTGGGTGTCTAAAGCAATTAATAATTTAATATGGATTAATTTAGTTATATTAGTAGTTTGAAGGATATAAAGGAAAGGAAAGGAAAGGAAATAATTATTGTTTAATTTTACCGCAGTGGGAACAGCCGTCTTGACGGTCTTCATATCTTGGAGGGAAAAGGAGGCAGTAGCAATCTTCCTGGGCCACAACTCAACGCCGGCGCCGCCGCTGAGCGGAGTTTTGCGGTCACGAACACACAGACACCGAAGGATGAACTCTAGGGCAAAGACCAAGCAAAACCAGAGGGTAACCGCAAGATTCCAAAGAATATTCGGCCAGGTGGTGTTGCGAGAGCGAGAGGAAGAAGAAGAGGCTATGGTGGGGACAGAGTGTGGATCGTGGAGCTTCCTACAGCAGGCGAGGAGCATAGACATCAAGGAGATACCGTCGCCAAGGGAGTGGTGGATTCGGAAGATGGCGCAATTGTGAGCCATCAGGATGTGGAGTTCCCACAAGGGTTTCTCCATGCTGAGTCCCTCCGTTGACAAATCGGCAAGATAGGAGTTGACGGCGGAGTCGTGGTCGGCGTCGGAGAGAGGGCGGTCGATGATGAGGACGTGGCGCTCGATGTCAACTTGGGTGGGGCGCCAGTGCTCCCTGCCGCGGTGGTCGCGGACCAGGAGACTGGTGAACCGCGGGTGTTGGAGCATGGCGGACTTCCGGAGCTCAGATTTGACGGAGTCGATGTCGAAAGGGTTCTTGGTTCCAACTACGCAGTGGATTATTTGCCTCATCTCCGGTTGCGCGAACAGCCTCCCCGCCGGTGTTAGAGGTTCATCCTCCCATTCATTACTACTCTCTCTTCCCATCTCTCTCTTCCCTGCTCCTCTTCTCTTCTCTTGCTCCTTTGACCTTTAATATCTCTCTAGTCTTTACCTTGCAGATAACCATGCTAATAATAAATAATTAAATTTTAGCAAAAAATTCGACTCACAGCATAATTATTAACAACACTTTTTGAGGTCGACAAGAGTTAGCTAGAGTCAAAGAAAAAAAAAATTAGGCTAAAAATGTACAAATAACACATGGAAAATAGATTTGAGATAATTAAACTTGTAGAATAAATAAAATAAAAATGTGAGTAAGAGATCAACAACTATTTATTATAGTATAGCTTTATTTTTTTATAAATAAAAAAGTCAAAGAATTTCAAATGAACTTTTATTTAACACTTCAAATTATACTAAATTTTTACAAATTTTCAGTCACATTGACATAAAAAAAATCGTAAAATACTAGTGCATATGAGTATTTGAAGTTAATTTATTTTGTTATTTTCTTTGAAGCATTATCTTTTTCTCATTTTTTTATTTTTAGTTTTTTCTTATTTTTAATTTTCTTCTTTGTTTATTAGTCTTTTGTCCAATTTTGTTTATTTATTACATCTTTATTTAAAAATATTTTGGTAGCTAGCGTTCTTTAAGTTTCTTTTAATATAAAGTTCTGATTCATTTGTATTCACATCATTTTATTGTTTGTAAAACTAGTTTCTGACATTACAATTACTAACTCTCCATTCGAACTCACTTTTTTAAGAAGAGACGTATCTGCTTTTTAAATTGAGATTTTGAATACAAATTTGATTAACCTCGTGTGTTAAAATTAAACCAAAATCAAACGAAACGAATTAGCACGTTCGGTAAAGTCTTAGTATCAAATTTTGCATGCAATTATGGAGTAAAAAGTTAATAAGTATATCTAATAGAATTTACATTTCGACTGATCCATCAAATAATGACACTAGACAAACTAAAAAATATCACGAGAGGTTTAGAGGGTGAATCAACCTCTCCAATAGTCAATGTGAGTAGAAGAATAATTCCCATAGTTATTACAAAAGGAATTCCCTCGACTACCTTTACTACATGGCATATGTATAGGTTACAATTGAATTATTCTGCATTTTATGAAAATTAAAATATTGTAGATTGGGGAGGAGGAGCAACAATAAGATATAACCCTTTGTCTCCTCGAAGATGCCCTCCATATGGATACACAAAGTGGTGATTATAATCCTAATGTATTTAATTACAATGCTTATTATCACTTGATGACTAATCCTCTATATTTAGGGTAAGTACCTATGTCTATATAGTCTAAGATTGTATTTACTCAAATAAATTTTCATATTCTTTTGTTAGTTTGAAATCTAAAAAAAACCATTAAAATAAGATAAATATACAATTGAATATACAATATTTTATCTTGATTCTTGTAAAATAATAAAATAACATTTATCTAAAATCTTTACTTGGTACAATCAATTTTTTTTAAAGAAAAATCTTTGTTACATGTCAAAAAAAAAAAAATCATAATATCGTTTAAATATTTATCAAATACTTCATAATAATGATGACAATCAGATGAATTCTTATTCTACCTTATCTTATTCCACCTAATAATAACCTATATAGAATTACCTTGCTCTTAACCATATGTACTCGCCCTGTCTTATAATTATTAAAATCCAACGACTAAACTTAAATTTCAAAAATTATATAACCATGATGATATATTTATAAATTAAACTTAAAAAAATGATACAAACAATATTGTTAATCATTTTATTAAGTTTTTTTTACGT
>NC_029789.2:21452362-21464837 GCF_000816755.2 Arachis ipaensis
ATTAAATTGCCCCAAATGTAAAAAATAAACACGGTTAAGTGGGATACCCACCGTTTTGCCTAGCTCGGGCAGCCCAGCTAGGCGATTTGGGCAATTTTTTCGCCCAGCCCGATCATTAACCTCGGGCGGTTTGGGCGTGGCGGTTTAACCGCCCAAAACCGCCCCGCCCCACTCGGCCAGGCGGCCCTGTTTCTAAAAATAAAAAAATTAATTTATTTTGTCACTAATGATAATATTTTAATTATTAATATCTTAAAAATTTGTGAAAGAAAATAAAAAAAATAAGAAAAAACTCAATAATTGAAATAAATAAAATAAAATGTTAAAGCATATATACGAGTTTAATACACTGAATAAAAAATTTTATTTCTATTAAGATAACTGTTTATAATAAAACTTGTTAAAATAACTTCAATTTTTATTTTTTTTCATTTTTTAATATAATATTAAACTGATCAAAAATAAACATAAACTAAAAAATTAATAATAAAAAACCAATTAAAATTACTTAAAATAAAAAGTTTTTTTTTTTTTCTCAGTTCGCCCGATCGGGCGGTTAGGCGGTTAGGCGGTATTTCCCCCTGCCCGATCGTAAAACTTGGGTAAAATCAACCGCCCCGCCCAGCCAAGCGGGGCAAATACACCGCCCGGATCCGCCCCGCCCAACCCTGCCCGGCCGGGCGAAACGGTGGGGATTAAGTGGGGCACTGCTTGATTTACATGTGTATGTTAAGCGGATCATTACGCCGTTTGACACTCTTTTATATATATATTATATATTAAAATTGTAAATAATTAGTCAATAAATTAATTTTTAATAAAAAAATTAGAAATATGAATATTATATTAAATTATAATAGAGCTCATCAAAACAAAAATTTTGACACTAATTTTAAGAAATTCAGCCCAAGATTGGATCGAACAGACCGGACCAGTTGAACCGGGCCCAACCGGACCAACCTTTAAATGAGCCAAAGCTCATTTCCTCTCCCAAAATGCAACAGAAGCTGCGTTGAACAGCAAGGGGAGGAGAAGGGTATAAACCCTTGCGTTAATTTCAAAACGCCGTAATTTTTCGATCCGAGCTCCGATCGCCGCACCATTTGCGTGGCATCAAGCTTTACGTTTCTACCGGAATAATTTCATAGGTAAGCCATTAATCACTCTCAGCCACTCCTTTCCCCCAATTTTTGAAAATATTGTAGGGGTGTTGAATTCCTTTACTTTTTTATGTTTTGGGATCCAATTAGCTTGAAAAAAATGTTCACTCTTGCTTATATGAAGCTTGGGTAAGGTGAGGATACCATAATTTCATTTTAATTTTACTGAATTTGAGCTTTGGGTATTAAATTGGGTATATATGTGTTCTGAATGTGTATTAGGTTGTGAATAAATAATTGGAGCTTGAAATTGTGGATATTGAAACTTGGAGAAAGCTTAACACTAGTATTTTGTTGAGGTTGTTTGGGCTGTATTGGTTTTAATAAATTACCTTGATCACTACGAGGAAACCAGCCAAGGTATGGTTTAGGTTTCTTGCATTTAATATATCATGTTCTGTGAAAACTTAGGCTAGAGAACTATAGGATAGGTTGGAAAGATTATGTATGTTGGATGCTTAGCATTAATAGTATTGATCGGTAATAAAAATTATGTATGTGTTGGTGGTATTGTTGGTAAGTTGGTGGTAATGATTGCATATGTATGTATGGCAAAATAGTGGTAATTTTGTTGAAGAAAGTATGGAATTTTGTTGATTGATGGTAATGATGATTTATGGATAGTATAGTGATTTTGAGTTGTTATATATTGTATGTTTGTGCTGTATGTAGGTAAAGGAAGTGAAGATTGAAACTGTTTAAAGAAAATTGAGGTTTTTGAAGTATGATGAAAATTGGTTTTTTTTTTTTTTTTAATCGAACTTCGGTGAGCTATAACTTGGCTTCTGGAATCCCAAATTGATTCCAACTTATTTTAAATGAAAATTGGATTCGTGAAGTTTATGCCGTTTGAAGAATGGAAGAAAAATGATTTAAAACGATTAAGTTATGCTCGTCAGAAGTTTTGGTGTGGAATATGTAATTATGCAGGTGAATACTTCATGATTATGCAGCTCTTTGGTTGATCTGATTTTTTTGGAAAAACGTATGCCCACGCGTACGCGTGGCATGCAATTTTTGATTGTGCGTACACGAATAGCCCTATGCGTACGTGTAATGAGTCAGCATGCATGTCTATGCGTACGCATGGCTCACGCGTACGCGTGACATGAGGTACTCACCTACGCAGACGCATGACAAGGGGATGCGCGCGCGAGCTGCTTTATTACACTCCCACGCGTATACGTGAGCCACGCATACGCGTGGCCCCTGATTCAGCAAACATGATTTTCTGAGTTTTAAACCCTATTTCAAACTTCTAAACCTCTATTTTTATTCCTTTAGTCATAAATAATAGTATTAGACCTAATAATTAGATGAAGTTAGGAAATGGGGATAACTTGAAGGTAAAGTAAAGTTGAAAAGTGATGAATTAGTTATGAAATGTTACGGATGATCATGTATGATACTTGGCTTGAATAATCAAATGAATGATTATGTATGATATTTGGCTTGAATAATCAAATGATCTGAGATACGAGATTTCCTGGGTAAAGTACCGTGATTTGCCACCACATGTACCAGGTTGAAAACTCATTACTATGTTAACCCTACGACGTAAGGGTGACTTGGCACTTATAAATTTCCGGAAATGGTACCCTCATTGAGCGATTTGATATATATATGAGGAAAAGCTATGCATAGACTCATGGGGATACGCATCGGGGGACAGTCCAAAGGTTTAGCAAACCGGACTTGTCGGGTTGGCTTGATAACCGACAGATGAGACTCATCAGCCATAGGACAGGCATGCATCATATGCATATTACTTGAATTACTTTTTTGTGCATTAACTGGGTATGTCTAAGTGTATTTGCTATGTTAAATGTATATTTGTTACCTGCAGTGCTTGTAACCTTCTTGTGCTTGCCTTATCTGCTTACTTGTTTGTGATATGTTGTTGGAGATGGAGGTAAGGAGGAAATGCAGTAAGATTTAGATTCAAGATTAAGTTAAGTTAGGCTTAGATACTCTTAGTAAACTACCTTTTATGGCTTCTGATTAATACTATAAGCTTTATAATCTGAGTATTGGCGTTCTAGGATTGCCTCTGGCATTCCCAGGACCTTATATCTTATACGTGTGGCACCTTTACCATACTGAGAACCTCTGGTTCTCACCCCATACTATGTTGTTGTTTTTCAGATGTAGGTCGAGAGGCACCTCCTTAGGCGTCTGAGCTTCTAAAGCGAAGTGGTTGTCAGGTTACTTTTTGGATTGTATAGTCATACATATACATGTACTTAGTTTTCTCTCCGCATAACTTGTTCTTTTTTTATCCTCTTAGAGGCTTATGGAGAAACAGGATTTTGTTTATGTAAATTTGGGTTTTGGATATGTATATATATATGTGTGTATATATTCTCCGGCCAGTCTTGACTTCGCAGGCTGAGTTAGGAGCTTGATATTTTGTATCTTTGGCCATCTATTCCTACTATTGTTATCTTATGCTTGATAGTTATAGTTTTCTTAGCACGCAAGTTAACTCATTTCTTGAGCGTTGCGTTTTTATTTCGCGACTTTTATTTCATCTATTTTTCAAGACTCCTAGTATATTATAATTTTTCTGCTATTATATGTAAACATTTTATTTTAGAGGTCGTAATACCACACCACTTCTGTTTTACGGCTTAAGCGTAAAGTTCAGTGTGGTAGGGTGTTACAAAAAAATGAAATATTTGTATTTAAAGTAAGAATAACTTTTTTGTAGAAAATAATAAATTTTTTTAATTTATTCTAAAAAAAAATCCTAGCTTTTATATTACAAAAATATTTAATAATAAAAAAATTAACCAAAAATAATCAGAACTTATTTTATTTAATATTTATTAATTATTATTAAAATTAATAATATTAAATAAAACAAATTTTAACTGTTTTTTTTGTCTCTTTAATATTACAGTTATATTAAATAATGGTTAGAATTTATTGTTTAATTAATTATTCCTAATTAGTTAAGTTACATTAAACAGGAAACATAATATAATTGATCAGTAAAATAAATGACAAATAAGGCAAATAAATAATTAATGTTGTTGCCTTAACTAAAGTTTTTTTATATTATGTACAATTTCAATTCTTATCATTATTGTACCGTTACAAAAATATTATTAAATTCTCATTATTTTTTATTATTCTTTGTTGAATTATTTTTTTTTTAAAATTCTTATGACTTGAATTATTTTCTTGCCTCGTATGTTTATCATTTATTTTAAAAAATTAATAAAGTTTTGTTTTTTTTTATTTATTTACAAGAGATATACTGTAGTTATAGTAGTTGCTAAATTCATTTTTAGTAGGTGCAAGGAGTTAGGAAACTTTGTTTTCTTTATTTCTTTTAAAGTAACTTTTTGTTGGGTTCAAATTATTTAGTATTTTTTAACATTTAATCATAAAACTTTATATGAGTAAAATTACATGAATAATAAAATTACATCATTTTAAAATTAGAATATATTAACTGATATATTTTTAAAATAAAATATATTTATACTTTTGTGTATTTATTTATAATTTTATACATTGTATTACTATAGTTTAGTTATTTTGGTTGAATTATGGTTGAACCGGTTAAACTATTAAACTATTGAACTAGTTGTCAGATCGGTTTAATGACCAGTTCGATTTTCAGAACCTTAAATATAATTATGTAAATTAAAGTATATAAAATTCTCATTACTTTTTTATTATTAAAGCTTTTACATCAATAATAAGAAAGTACTCAATTAATATAAAAATCTCTAAAAATATATTCTCGAATAAATAAAATAAATTATTAAATAATTTATTATCTAATTTCCAAAAATTTGAGGTCTTACATCTTAGAATAATGTAATATTCTCGCTATCAGAGTGGTGCAGCTGGAAGTGCGACGTTCTGATAGTGAGGGTGTTACATTAATTATATCTCAAATAATTTCCAATGCCGATTCATTTTCAATATCAAATTAACTCCAAAACCAAGAAAACCACTTTTCATAATATTCAATCAAATCAACTTTCCAAATAAATTTCTTATCAACAACCAGATGCTTGATCCAAACAAATCAATAATTCAATCAAGCAAACAATTTCATTCATCTAAAGCAACTCAAATCAATCCTTAAGAAGCACGTAATCATAAAAATATATTTTTCTTATTAATATCAACTTGTAACAATTCTTAAAAGTAAAATGTGTTTAAGAAAAGCGTCCCTACCTCGAATAGTCGAAACTCATAAACTAAACACGTCAAAGAAACCCTTTTCTTTCGACCCGCAACCAGCGGCAACTGCAACTACAGCTCCACTATATCCGTAGCCACAATAGCAACTTTAATTCACCAACATGCAATAACCGGGACTCTATCCTAAGGCATTAACGTCGCAAAACTCTCAGCAATATATAATAGAAATAGCAAGTAAAAGGGTTCGGAACAAGGAACAGTTTACAAACTTACGAATAATCGAGAAAACGGAGCAGCAGCAGCTTCAGTGACGACGCAACAGCTTGATGTTGTATGCAACAACTACTAACTCAACACGCAAGACCCGAAACACGACCCTATGTTACCAACATCTCAGAAGCTTTAACAACTCAGAACAGAATACTGATTTCAAGGGTTTCGGAAACGAAATCACTTACCAAGAAGATAGGGGCTCCAACGGCGATTTCTAGCGGCCAGAACGGCGGCGACAGTGACAAAATGTAATATTCTCGCTATGAGAGTGGCACAGCCGGAAGCATGACGTTCTGATAGTGGGGGTGTTACATTATGGTATCAGAGCCAAGTTTCGATCCTAGGACCTGTGGGTTATGGGCCCACCTCGCTTCTGTTGTGTCAGTCTGATAGCGAGAATATTACATAATCTAGACAAGCTTTGCCGTCAAGGACCTTATACTGATCTGAAATGACATTGGAACTCAGAAGTCGGACGAAAAAAAGTTGGCAGCAAACTGGAGAGGGCCATACAAGGTCACTGAGGTCTTAGAGAAGGGTTACTATAAGGTGTCCTACCTAAAAGGGAATGAGCTCCCGAGGTCATGGCATGCATATAACTTAAAAAGGTATTACAGTTAGAGAAGCGTACCTTGCTCCCTGATGTACTCTTTTTCTCGACTTCATGGGTTTTTTTCGAAAAGAGTTTTCCTAAAGGGATTTTAATGAAGCATCACAGCAAGCGCTATGGATTATAAGAAAATCTTTAGCAGCAAACTTATGTAAACCCCCTTTTTCTTATCAAACAATAAGATATTTCTTTTACCAAATTTTTCACGCTCAAACACATTAATTTAAGCTCAAAAAACTGCGAAAATTGTTGACCGACTTGTATGGTCGACAAGATGAAGCGAGGAGATACAAATTAATGTAAGAAGTTTTGTAAGTAATTCATAAACCAACCTAAAAAATAAGTCAAAACAAAAATGAAATGCAAAAGTAACTTGGCGAAATTCTGATTACACGAAGTCAGAACTTACAAAGGAAAACATAATATGTGTGTATGAAAAGTCCAGAAAGGACCGATCACTTCGCCAACCTCATTTCTAAGCAAAAAATAGCATCGAAAGTTGTCAAAGTAAAGTTTTTTAATTAAACAGCTGTATAAGCTAAGATATATTTCAAAAAGAAGCAATTACTTAAAATCTAAAACCACTATCAAAGGGAAGAAAGGTTTTTAACAAGATTCTAAAGTTGTTTAAAACTACAATTAAGATCAAATAAAAATTGTTCAAAACCAACTATTACAAAGACCCACAGATTGGGCCATTCAAAAGCTACGAAAAATGAAGTTTACAAAGGATTAAGTTGTTTCCCAGTGATAGCATCCTCGGCGTGAACGGAGGAAGTCGTATTGTATTCAGAGACTGGCACAGCGGGAATTGGACGAGTTGGAAGAGGAAGGAGTTCACCACCAACAAGCTCGCCTTTAGATTGAAGCTCAGGATCCTGGGAAGTCGGACCGACCTGTGACCCCAAGGCCTTCGGATTGGGCAAAGGGGTATCATCCTCATCATCCAAAGCAGCAACGATCTTTCCGTCCACCACTATGTTGTCCGGGTTGATCAGGGAAAGGTCCGCCTCAGAAGCAATCACTTAGAACTGGGCGTTCATATTTTCAACCATCTCATCCATACCTTCGGCCACAGACTCCTCAAGCTCCGCATACTTGTCCCAGGCTTTAGTAACCTCATATACCCGTCGTCCAAACTCTACCTCGGGCTAAGAGCTGAAGGTGACTTTTGATGGCCATGTCATCCATGCTAATGTAGCTATGAGAAAGGATGTACTTTTCACTCCATGCAAGGCCGTTAAAGCCCTACTTATATATGCTCCCCGACTCCGAGGTCTTGCACCTCTTAAGATTCGGCTCGTCAGTAGGAAGTGGAGGCGCAGTTACTTGCTTACTCGTAGAGTGGAGTGTTTTCATGGCAGCCGACTGAGGAGCTATCCTTTCTGCAACGCCCAAATGAAGAAATGTTAGTTATCAACACAAATTTACAAGTAAAATCTATAAAGGGAAGAGAAAACTACCTAGCTCGGACTGAAGCTAGCTCAGGTTCCCTAAATACCTCTTTGTGTCCAGATAAGGAGCCCAGCTCCAGAACTCCTGAAACACCCCGACCACACTCGACTCTACCTCATCTAAATCATTCGAGTTATACTTAACTATCACGGGGCTTTCTTCCCAATACAAAAGGAAGATGGATTCATCCTCATCATTCAAGAAAAAAGGTCGAACACCCTCTACAGTTCGGACCTTAAAAAAGTGATTTTTTAAGTCATAAAATGACTCATCAAAGATAGCAAAAACTTTCCTACCCTGGATAGCATAGAAAGACAGCCAACCTTGTTTTTAATAACTAAAGGGTTTGGTAAGCACAAAGAGGTAAAAGAAGACATTAAGAGAAGGTCAGACATCTAGCTCCCGACAAAAAAAGTTGATATATTTTCAAGAAGCCCCAAGAATTGGGATGTAATTGGGTGGGAGCACCGTTGCAGAATCTAAGAACCTCAGACTCAAAATTGGAAAAAGGAAAGGTAACCCCTAACTTTGCGAAAAAACAATCATAGACATACATGAAATGTCGCTCCGACCTATCAAGTCAGGAGAAGCAGACTCTCTCCTCAGGGTCAGCAACGACAATATCATAGTTCCTCTCATTCTCTTGACTTAAAGATAGCCTATGATGTCTATAAAAGGCCTCGGCATATTCATTATCAATTACAGAAATAGGGGTAAGAACAGATAAATCTACCCATTTCAACACAACAAAATAAAAAATAACCACTACAAATCGGACAAAGCAAACCAAGCAATTAGGATTTCAGGTCAATATCACAGATCGACATTTATATCCTGGACTTAAAACAACAACAGCACATGCATAAACAAAAGGAGGTCGGGTCAACATTGTGAAACTTTTCCAGAACGCAAACAGATATGCGATACCTCTAACATGCAGAAATGAAGCCATCTTCTATATGAAAATGGCATCATTTGGGAGCATCATAGAAACCCCACAAACAGGACCACAACAACAGTAAAAACCTTTTCTTTTTCAAACAGCCAAAATCATATTCTCAAAGATGCAAAGCCCTAAAATCAGAGTGGCAATCACAAGCAACATTTTACAACTACCATTCATTCACACATGAATAGGATCCAGAATACAGAAAAATAAGAAAAGATAGATAAAGAGCACTAACCTTGAAGAAGCGTGAAAATGGAAGTGCACGTCAAACCGCAACAATGCAAACAGTCCTCTCCTAGAGCGCAAGAAAGACCTTTGAAAACCTCAAGATAAAGAAATATTGAAAGAGGGAACAGTTACACAAACGAAGAATGAAGGAAGAAGACGACAAAGAAGTGAACGAATGAACGTTTCGCAAATGGAAAAATAAAAAGGGAGAAGAAGTGAAGTATTTATAAGACACAAGGGGCAAAGAAGACATTTTGCAGCCCTCACTAAATACGTGCACAGATCCCAAGAAAACTGCAACGTAACACACACTGTATCATTAAGCGGTACAACGTTTACAAAATTTTGAAACACGTCGAGTACCTGATGTCTTGAAGGCACCGCCCGACGAAGAAAACTGAAGCTACAAATGCTCGAGCCCAACTTTATAAAAGCTCATACTCAAGCAGAGGCACTATTCATATCCTGGCCCAAAAACTTAGAGCCAGGCCCAACGAAGGCAAAGGCTCACCAAATAAGGTAGCCTCATCCACTTATCCGACCTCATTTAGGTCGGACACGACAAGAGAGGTCCATCCCTACTTATCTGAATAAGTAACTACCTCCCTAAATATCTCATACTATCTCTACCTCATTTAGAAGGTAGATCTCAACAAACTCCCAAGATAAGAGGAACGGTTATCTACCAACAAAGGTGAAACAACTCCAAAAGGTGGTTATCTATTCAATTATAAATACACTGACACTCCTCAGGTATATTCAAGTCCTAATCTACTAAAAATATGCTTAAAGCCCTTGTTAACTTAAGCATCAGAGTCTCTTGCAGGTACCACCTCCCACCTCTTCACGAGAAACTCAGACGGTGGCACCTCGACACCAGCACAAGTCGGACACTGTCTCAGAAGAAGTCTGGACCTCACGTTCAGGTCCAAATCACATTTTCAGGTAACTTTCGGATCAAATGGTAATATATAAATTGAGGCAACAATTTAAATTTTTCTATAACTAATTTAATTAAATACTAATATTAGAACTAAATTATTTAAATAATATTTAAACTATTCTAGTATTTAGACACATATAAATTAGAGTAATTTTCGTAACGACATCCAACTGAAACAATATCATCAGATCCAACATTTAGAATTTATGCAAATGCAAACAATCCTCTTGTTAAATAAGCTTCATAATCCGTTATCCATGTATTGCGGCAAGGTATAGAATAGCTAGAACAAGAAATTAAATTGACCTTTGTTCACATCAATGGCATTGCATTGACACAGTAAAAGGCCGATAATTTTTTTTAAGTAATAATATGTTATAAAATTATTTTTATTGCGAAAAGGTTAAAAGAAGAAAATTTAAATACAATACCAATTTTTGGAATTGCATCTCCAAACTTGACACAGTTATAGCAAAATTGAAATTAAATTGAGGAAATTCAATTTCATTATATGCTCTACTTCGAAGATTTTCGGACAGACGTAGAAAGCATGGAAGGGATGGAATTTGATCTTGGCCTATAAAGCTCCTCCAAAGTAATTACTCGATAAACGAAAAGAATAAGTTTGAGTAAGAACAATTATCAAAATAATACTAATAGAATGACTACATAAAAAATATCATAAAAAATTATAACTTGTACCTTAAAATGATCAACTTTAATGAAAAACGAAAAATACATTCTTATTCTATGAAGTAGTCAAGGAAGAATAACAAACTACAAAATTAAATAAAATACTTTGGCTCTCAAACTTAGACTCATGAACCATAAAAGAAACACTATATATAATCTTTAGTAGCACGAGATTAATTATAAAAGTTAATTATTGATATCGATATCAATATACCACTAATTAATACACATGTGCATTATAGAGCATTTTAACAAAGCTATTTATGTTAGGATCATATTTATGGCAATTAGAATTATAAATTTATGTTTAATTTTTTATTGTTGATATCAATATCAATTTACCATCGATTATGTTTGATTAAAAATTATATCATAATGATTGACAATTAGAATGATTAATAATTAATATAATTAGAATGATTAAAAATATTAATAATTGACAATTAGTTTAATTATGTATTAAATGCTAATTTTTTTATATAATTATAAAGAAGATTTTTTTTAAATAAATTAAAAAGAGAGATATGCATACTGGCACCAAAATTCGTCACGTTAATATTCTTGGTGCCAGAATACTATCCATTGTAGAATAATATAATGATAATGATATCAGTTTTGGTAGGTATTTAAACTAAAAAAAATATAAAACTATTTCTAGGTACCAATACATCTATTTCAACTTAAAAATAGACAAAATATATTGATAAGTTTCAACAAGTAACAATGTTGATTTTATTATTTTGATTTCAATAATGAACAAGTGTAATTACCCGTGTCATGCACGTGATAAAATTAAAATTCTTATTTTAAATTATTTTTTAAAAATTAATTTGAATTATAATAATTTGATTAAAAAAAGTAATATGTTATGCATTGTTTGATTTTGTTTAATCTAGTATTAATTGGATTAACTCTAAAATAGTTATTAATCGATTTTAATAATCTACTTTCTTCAATAAATCTGACATATATACTGAATGTGATCATAAATAATATAGTAATAGTCAAATCCACCAACAAATATATTGGCTATTATCACACTATAAAACAAATTAAATATAAAAGTTATTAGCACTTACAAATCTATAAAATTGCACTGTCTTTGATTTGTGCAAGGGTTTACTTATCAAATAAACTTAAAATATGAACAAAAAATATTTATAAAATGGACCTAGCATCACTTGAAAGAATCATGGAAAATAATCAACTTACCTTATCATCCATAAGAATCATTTCTACGTAAGTCGTCTTGTTCTTGTCAAATTTGGATGGGACTTTCCATAACCTTATAATTCTTGCCTTTATTTTTTAAACTTTTTCATTACATAATCTACCATAGGTAATACTGTTGATAGAATCGTAGTTAGTAGCCCTTAGGTATGAAAAATAATAAACAGAAGAAGATCTATGTTTGAGGTACGAATTTTCTAGATGATAAATAATTGTAACAATTCACTATTAATTCTTATATATATATATACACACACACACACACTAATTATACATGGTAATAATTAGTAAATATTTTTAATAGAGATACTTGCTACAATTAAGTGAAATTTATGCCATTATATTTTATTAACCTTTATGATTAATTCAATAGAGATACTTACTCAATATATATGTTATCGACATTAATTATATGCCAATATTTTTAAAAAAGAGCTAAAAGAGGATATATATATAAATATATATAATATTATTGCTATATAGAAAGCATACATAAATTGCTATATTTTTTTTATTATGTTATACAACTTAAAATTATAGTATCATGTTATTATTAATTCTAGATACTTGCTATAATTATATCAAATTTAATTATGACTCTAAATAAATAAAATAGATAACATTCATTATTATTTTTTTCTTTTTTACATTCAATATTTACTGTAAATATAAAAAGTAAAATAATTAATGAAAAAATATGAGCAAAAAATAAAATATATTAATTAAAATTCAATTTGTTATCTAATTAATCTTGTGTCCATACGATATAA
>NC_029789.2:21465417-21473367 GCF_000816755.2 Arachis ipaensis
TTTTTTCACGTATCTTTTCTTTTTTTTAAATAGTGTTGTTTTAACATTTTTTTTAAATACATTTTTCTTAATAATTAGATTACTAATCTAAAAAATAAAATGAAAAAAAAAGGTGATACATATATCCAGGAAAGAAAATAAACTTAAAAATTAGAAAAAAAATTTTATATTAGAAAATGTAAAAATCATAAATTCAAAAAGAATAGTTGTAATATATAAATTGAGTCAATAATTTAAATTTCTCTAAAACTAATTTAATCAAATACCAATATTAGAAATAAATTACTTAAATAATATTTAATCTATTCTACTCCTTAGACACGTATAGATTAGAGTCATTCTCGTAACGACAACCAACTGAAACAACATCGTAAGTTCGAACATTTAGAATTCGTGCAAATTTAGACCATTCCCTTATTCTTTGAAAACCTTCTGTATCCCTGATAGAGTTAAAACGTGTAGCCATTAAAAAGCAATAAAAAAGTCCCTTTTAGTTTTTTATTTATTAATTATTAATTTATTATAATTAATTTCACAATATTTATTATATGTTATTCATCTTACAAATTAATACAATCAATTAATTGATATCAATTATCGATAATTAATTTTAATTGATATAACTCATTTCGCTATACTTTCTAAATAAATTATTAAAAATGCATGTCTCAATTTTTTAAAAGTAGAATAAAATAAATTACATAAATTGAGTAGATATAAATCTGAAAATTATAAAATTTTACTAACAACTCAAATAAATTAGTACCATAAAACTAAATTTAATGTCTATTTTAAAAATAATTACTGACCTTTTATTCTTTTAATTATTAATAATTTAAATAAAGTAATACCCTATAACTTATTTTGTTATCTATTTTAAGTAATTACTAACATTCTATTTTTCTAATTATTTGCGTGTCTTATTTATCATTTATACTTTCGATCAATTATATTAATAAACAAATAAACTAAATTAACTCCAGTTATACTTGGACTATTCAATAATTTAACATAATCTTTTTAATTTAGGATTAATTACTTCCGATAGAAAATAAAAAATTTAGAGTAATTCAATATTATGAACATTAATTATTATTGTGAAATAACCTAAAATCATAATGCAATTTATTTTTAAAGAAATAATCAAGTATTATTGTTAATTATGAAATAACCTAAAATCATAATGCATTTTATTTTTAAAGAAACAATCATCCATTAATATCTATAAATAGAAACTATCATCAAATTGTTTTGATTAAAAATGTGAGGGGTTAATTACCATTTATTATTAATAATATATCAATTATATCAAAAAGTAAAAATATACTTATCCGCATTTACACCATTAGAAGAATTACCATCATGAGTAAAATTTTGTAAAAAAAAAAAAAATAAATAAAATTGCATATATAGTGAATTTAAAAAATAAATATCGTTAAGTAATTATGCTTTTTTTTAATAAATAGTAAAAAATTAAATATCATAAACTATATTTTTTCAAAAGTAATCCTTTTAAGTTGTTATGTTTGACATGGTTTATTTCTTATTTTCTTATTTATTTTAAGTAATTACTAACATAGTTGTTAGTAATACCCAAGTGTATATTATCAACATAATTTTATCACGAGTATTTCAATCTTATCGTCATTGCAATTTTGTACTGTCTTACTTTTTTTAATTTTTATTATTAGAATTATTAAATAATATTAAAAAATTCTTTAAAAATAGAAATAGCGATGGCACCTGTAAACCCCGGTTAAATTAGTAGATAATTAGTCAATAAATTAGTTTTTAATAAGGAGGATTAGAAATGTGAAAATTATATCAAATTAGAATATAGCTCATCGAAACGAGAATTTTGACACCAATTTCGAAGAAAACGGCCCAAGATTGGACCGAACAAGCTAAACCGGTTGAACCGGGTCCAAACTGGACCCGTGGGCCCAACTGGACCATCCCATTAAATGAGTTTAAAGCTCATTTCTTTCTTTATACGCAGCAGAAGCAGCAACGTAAATGGGGGAAGGAGAGGAGAAGCGTACCGAAACCTTATGGTAACTTCAACCCGCCGTAGCTTCTCCGTCTGAGCTCCGATTGTTGCATCGTTTGCGGTCACGCGTCCACCGCGTCGAGCTCGACATTTCTACCAGAACAATTTCATAGGTAACTCATTTTTCTATTTCCAACCATCTTTTCCCCTAATTTTGGAAAATTAAGTAGGGATATTGAATTTCTTTGTTCTTTGATGTTTTAGGATCCAATTAGTTTGAGGAAAACGTTCACTCTTACTTATGTGAAGCTTGGGTAAGGTGATGATACGATAATTCTATTTTAATTTTATTGAATTTGAGCTTTGAGTATTAAATTAGATATATATGTGTTATGAATGTGTATTAGGTTGTGAATAAATAATTGGAGCTTGAAATTGTGAATATTGGAACTTGGAGGAAGCTGAGCTTAGAGTTTGTTGAATTTTGAGGGGATGTCTTGATTTTGAATAAATTACTTTGGTCGTTACGTGGAAATCGGCCAAGGTATGGTTTAGGTTTCTTGCATTTGATATATAATATTTTGTGAAAACTTAGGCTAGATGACCATAGGATAAGTTAGATTGCATGTGTATATTTAATACTTAGTATCCTATTGATGAATATGGTTGGTTTGGTGCTTGATGATTAACTGGTAATTTGGTGAATTATTGATTTAAGGTATAACTATTGTGGAGGTTGTTGTGATAATGAGGTATTTTGTGTTAAAAGCCTAGGATTTGTGAACTATGATTCCTAGTTGAATTTTAGTTGTTGGATTTGAATATTGTATGAGTATAATTGTTGATCTGAGGTAGATTTATTGTGGTGATTGTTATGATGATGAGAAAGGGTATGTTGAATTGAAAAGAATGCAGGTTTGGACCCGAAAAGGGTGGCAAAGTACGAGTTTTAGAGGAGATGCTGTCGAAATTTTATAAAAATTAGAGATTTTGTTTAGATGATTATTTAAATTGATTTAGATTCAAAGGTTATATGATTTGATTTTGAGTTATTAAGAAAATGAGTATGTTTTAAGTTTGATTCATTTAGAAAAGAATGAATTATGTTTTGAATTGGAACTATTGATGGACGGAATGTGAGGTGTGATAATGAAATATAAGGATTGAATATGATTGATGTATGATGATGAATGAGATGCGATTGAGAATGATGTGGATGTTGATGAATTATAATTGAATTATTTATATAGCTTATGAATTTGAATGATTTGAGATACGAGATTCCCTTGATAAAGTGCCGTGGCTTGCCACCACGTGTACCAGGTAGAAAACTCGATACTCTGTTGACCCTACGACGTAAGTGTGACCGGGCACTATATAAATTCCCAGGAATGTAACCCCCATTGAGCAATATTGAATATATGAGAAAAAGCTATGCATAGACTCTTAGGGATGCACGTCGGGAGACAGTCTAAGTTCAATTCAGACTTGTCGGATTGGCTGGATAACCGGCAGATGAGCCTCATCAGCCATAGGACAGGCATGCATCATATGCATATTACTTGAGTTACTTGCTTGTGCTCTAATTGGGTGTGCCTAATTGTACTTGCCATGTTAAATGAATATTTTTTACTTGCAATATTTGTAACCTTCCCTTTATCTGCTTATTTGTCTGTGAAATGTATAATGGAGTTGGAGGTATGGAGGAATGGCACTATGGGATTTAGATTTAAGGTTAAGTTAAGTTAGGTTTAGATATTCTTAGAAAACCACTCTTTATGGCTTCTGTTTAATACTTTAAGCTCTATAATCTGAGTGTCGGCGTTCTAGGATTGTCTCTGGCATTCCCAGGACCTTATATATTATGTGTGTGGCACCTTTACCATACTGAGAACCTCCGGTTCTCATTCCATACTATGTTGTTATTTTTCAGATGCAGGTCGAGAGGCGTCTCGTTAAGCGTCTGGGCTCCTGAAGCGAAGTGGTTACTGGGTTATTTTGTTGCATAGCGATGTATATATTTGCACTTAGCTCTTTCTCTCCGCATAACTCGTTCTTTTTGGTCCTCTTAGAGGCTTATGGAGAGGCAGGATTTTGTTTATGTACTTTTGAGTTTTGGATATATATGTATATATGTGTAAATATTCTCGGGCCAGCCTTGACTTCGCTGGCTGAGTTAGGAGCTTGTTATTTTGTATTTTTGGCACTCTACTCCTAATTTTATTATCCTATGGTTAATAGTTATAGTTTTCTTAGCACGCAAGTTAACTCGTACCTTGGGCATTGCGCTTTTTTATTTCGCGATTTTTACTTCCCTTTTTCTTCAAGGCTCCTAGCATATTACAATCTTTCTGCTATTACATATATACGTTTTATTTTTAGAGGTCGTAATAGCACACCACCTCTGTTTTACGGCTTAAGCATAAAGCTTTGTGCGGTAGGGTGTTACAGCACCTTGAATAATTAATTCAATAGAATTAAAATTTAAACAAATAGGATGATTCAATCAATTATACAAATAATAGCATATTTATAAATATTAATAATGAAAATAGTCTCACTAACATAAATTGTAACGACCCAGTCCCAGTAAGTCATGATCATACTAGAAATCAAGTGTCACCAACTTGTTCCACTGAAACTTTTACTATTAATATTAAGCCTATAATCGAGTTAGCGTGCTATCGAGTTTTGAAAAGACTTTTATTTTATAAAACAATTTGCGAGGACAGCTAATTAAACATACACAAATATATATATATATATATATATATATCATAAGTTAGCATACCACCCTTTAGAAATATTACTATGTACAAATCAACACTCCGAGCCCTGGTTCATATAGAAAATTCATAAGCTGGCGTCCGAACTAGCCTAGTCAACTATGTACATCCTACTCTCTCAGTGAGTCTAACTAAAAGTGAGAGACTAACACAAAAGCTAGGCTATCGCAAAAAAACTATCAAAAGGCACAACCGCAACTCTCAAGCCTCAGCTATCATCGTCAGAGGAGATCACAACCACATCAGAACACTCCTCAGGATCCTCGTCCTTGTCGTCGGAAATCTCTATAACCTCAGGAGGGGCACTGGCACTCGTGCTATTGGTCTGACCAGCACTCGCCGGTCCACTAATAGAGGCGGTGAGCGGCTCCTCAGAAGATGGTTCGGATGAAGATACTGAGATTTGCTCCACTGGGATATCCTCCTCCGGTACAAGCTCCGGAATATGCTTCTCCATGGACTCAGGCTCAGGGTCCGCCTGATCTGCAGGCTGATCGGGATGCTGGTGAGGCACCGGCCCATCATGAAACGGGTGAAATAGAGCATCCGGGTGAAGCCACTGCAGCGGGAACTCATAGGGCATGTCGAGGTTAAACTCTGGAGTGTCAATCGGGTGGCTGAAAGGATGATCACGTAGAATGTACACGCGAGTCCTAATCTCCGCAGCTACCACATAAAACCTATGCTGTACTATATCCTCGTATATATAGGGAGGGTCCATCTCGTAAAATATAACTCCGGTCTCCATCTGAAGGGGAGGAAGAAAATGGGTAAGAACTGGGGGGTTCTTAGTAGGGTCGAGGGTAGTTAGTTTAATAAGGGTTACCACAGTTCAAGCAGAACATCAGCCCCTTTTCATTTTCAAATCAAACTCAAACATAGTACTTTTCTTAAATAATTTAAATCCGACATATAACTATTTTCTGAATAAATAGAAAATCAAATAATACAATTTCTCAAATTCAATCTTTTTCTTCTAAACAAAATTTTAAATAAATTCTTAAGGTTTATAACATAATTTTGGCGGCACCTCCCCTAAAATCCGGACTCTGCCACCCTTTTCGGGTTCCATCCAAACCATTTTCCACACTCTTTTCAAATCATTTCCAATAAATCAAACCGACAACTTTTAACATTTTCAAATTATCCTACCGTAATCCAGAAATCACAATCATCAATATAAATTCAATCGACAAGTAATCACGACATCAATTCACTTATCAAATACCAATTTAACTGGTGAAAATTTACAAAAATCCTACCTTCGTACGAAATCAAAATATGCGAAGCTCCGGAGGAACCTTCTGACTGATCTGTTGAAGGAAAAATGTCTGGAATCCTCCGTGCCTCCTAAAACTCCAGTTGGCCAAACTCAAGGGGTAGAGGAACTACGTCACCGTCGACTTCCACCGGACAAAAGTAACGCCAACACGTAAAGAAGGAGGATACAAACATTTTTACCGGATTAGATTTTTTATTGGAGTTACGGATTAGGAAAAATCGAAAAGGGAGAATGGTTGAGGGTTACGGTTCTTCGATGGGGGATTTTGGTCTCTCTTTTCTTTCTTACATGCAATTCGGTTACGAGCTAAAGAAAGGAGATTAGAGGGTGTTAGCAATATTGAACAAGGATATGTGTCAAGGAGAGGGTTATGTGTCATGTTTTCTTTCTTTCTTAATACATTCGGTCATAATAAAAGGGCATTAATCAAAGGATAAAGGCATTGGATGATAACTCATTATTTAGTTCCTTTGGTCAGGATACGTGTTATGTTTTATATATGTATACATATGTATATAAGCCATGCTAATAAAATCCTAGGTGGATGAATCATGAATTAAAGTACATGGATCCTGTTTATATTTTTTTTTCTTTCTTCTATTCTCTTAATGGCTTGGCCAAGAGAAAAATAAAATGAACATTGTTAGGTCATGATGCTAATTAAAGACATATGATGAATTAAATAAATAATATATAAGGTTGAATAATATACCATAATAATAATAATAATAATAATAATATTATACAAGGTCAAATATATATGAGTTACTAACATAAATGATATTAGTAATTTGTAAATTGAAAGATATTTGATGAAGAATTAGAAATTTTAAATTCATCAAAAAATACCAATAATTAGTTTTATCGGTAAAACTCGGACTTGATAATAATAATATTAATATTATTATCTAGGCTTCATTATAATTAGAACAAGTAAAATAAATAAATAACATAATAATAAAATTATATTACCATTTATTTTACTTCGGGGTTCGAAGTCGACTCATCAAGATAAAACTAATCGCTTTAAAATATTATTTTAAGAAAAACTCGCATTAGTGCAAAAATTAGAGTTGTTACATAAATGATCAATACAATAATTATATGAAAAAACAACTAATTTTATAATTGCATAATTTTCAAGATCCTATATAGTTGAATCTAATGAACAAATAAAAAATATCTATATGATAATATCCTAATATTTTAGCATATTATAAATCATATTATAAATTTATATATCATATTATAATTTTAAGTCAACTCCTTAAACACATTATAACATAAACCATCTAAAAAGATATAGTAAAAATATTTTTATAAAATAAACTTAGAAGAGAAAATAGTATATTCATTTTGGCGGAAAAATGGATTCATGAAGAATCGACACCTCCCTTCCATTAGTTGGGGAAAAATCCAGTTTTAGTATATTAAGTAGATTTGCTTGTCTTATTTATCATTTATGCTTTCAATCAATTATATTAATAAACAAATCAACTAAATTAGCTCCGGTTATACTTGGACTATTCAATAATTTAACATAATCTTTTTAATTTGGCTTTAATTACTAACGGTAGAAAATAAAAAATTTAGAGTAATTAAATATTATGAACATTAATTATTATTGTGAAATAACCTAAAATCATAATGCAATTTATTTTTAAAGAAATAATCAAGTATTATTGTTAAGTATGAAATAACCTAAAATCATAATGCATTTTATTTTTAAAGAAACAATCATCCATCTACTTAATATACTAAAACTGGGTTTTCCCCCAATTAATGAAGGTGAGGTGTCGATCCCTCGTGATTCCGTTTTTCCTCCAAAATGAACTTTCCTATTCTCTATTCTAAATTATTTTATAAAAAATATCTTTATTATAATTATATTA
>NC_029789.2:21473460-21489223 GCF_000816755.2 Arachis ipaensis
ATATAAACTATTTCAATTTCCCGTGTATTATTATTAAAATTCTATGTGTTCCTAAATATAAGTCTTAAAAAACACGACATGGCACGGGTGATGCGTTTGCATCTTTGCTATATTAGCTAGTTAGTTTAAGTAGTTGTAACTTAGTTTTATTCATTTTCTTTGAAATAAACAAGTATTTTAATGAGTTTCATCTCCATGCATTCATGAACCAAGAACTAGGTGAAATTTGGCATAATCCATGCAAATGATTCAAGGAGTTTATAAACAAGTTGATGTGAATGATTCCCTTGAAATTTATTGCAAAAGATGACAAGACTTTGAGGAAGATTCTTTGGTTTATGTTAGGTAATGAAGCAAGAAGGCAATGGAGCAAGAATGGGAGCAAGAAGGCTTGAAGATACATCAATCTTGGCAAGGAAACAGGGGAAGGCTAGCGTGTTCCTTGACAACGCTGGCAACAACACCAGGATCTTGGAGCAGAGCAAGGAAGAGCTCAAGAAGCGTTGCCCAGTAGAGGATGAACTGGCGTGTTTATCAATAACGCAAGCAACAACGCTGGCCACTGTAAGGTAGCCATGGGAGTGATATTGGGCGTTGCCAACGTTGAAGAGAGTTGGCGTGTTCCTTGGCAACGCAAGGCAAAGAAATGGAGCCAAGGAAGAGGTCGAAGGCGTTGTTGCCTTGAAATTGAATTAGCGTGTTCATCAACAACACCAGCAACAACGCCAATGCAAAGAACTTGAGTCAGGGGAGGACAGAGCACGTTGCTAGTGGCGTGTTTGCCAACAATTTCACCAAAAACGCCTAACCAAGGCAGCCTGACCTTGCCCTCTTTAAGGATGCATAACTTGAGTTACAGAGATCCAATTTGAGTACTTCTAGTTGCGTTGGAAAGCTGACATTCAGAGCTTTCCAACAATATATAATAGTCTATAGTGTAATATGAAATGGGAGCTCAAATTAGAGTCATCATTAGGCCCCAAAAATAAGAAAATGGAGTTGAGAGTTAGGGAGGCATGAATGAGCCACAAAAAGGTGATCGAGAGCGTTGCCAGGCAGGGATTGAACTGGCGTGTTCCCTGGCACTGCCCACAATAACGCCAAGGCTAAGGAATTGGACCAGAGGAGGTCGAGCACATTGTTGGTGGCATGTTTGCCAACAACTTCACCAAAAAGGCCCAACCAAGGCAGCCTGACCTTACCCTTTTCAATGGAGCATAACTTGAGCTAGGAAGATCCAATTGAGATGATCCCAAGTGCATTGGAAAGAAGACATTATGAGCTTTCCAAGCATATATAGTACTATATAGTGGACACTAAATTTGAGGGAAAAACTCCGCCCAAAAGTGCATAGATGAACATGGTATCAACTTGTAGTAAGGCCAGCTGACCTCTTCATCTTCCATGGAGTATATCTTGAGCCCTAGAGCTTTAAATGATGAAATCTCATCGGCTTTGGAAAGTAGACATCCAGAGCTTTCCAACGATATATAATAGTATGGGTTTGACATTCATTTGAAGCTTCAAAAGCTGGCTTCATTTAGAGCTTCAGAATCTGAGCACGTTGGCAAGGGCGTGTTCACCAAAAACGCCTGCGATTTTGGCAGGCTGACCTTACCCTCTTCAATAGAGCATAACTTGAGCTACAGAGATCCAATTGAGATACTTCTAGTTGCGTTGGAAAGCTGACATTCAGAACTTTCCAACCATGTATAATAGTCTATATTGAAGCAAAGGATTGAAGCTCAAAGTTCAGGCAACATCAAGCATGAAAAGTGAAGCTAAGAAGGAAGAATGAGCCAAGTGTTTGGCAACAACGCCCAAGTACCAAGCTCCACACCCAGAAAATGTCACAGCACGTTGCCAACGTGCAACAAGGCTGACGTGTTTGCCAGTAACGCCAAGCCATTGGGCCAGAGCAATGAGAATGAGTCCTGTTTCCTCTGTTTGGCAAGAATTCTTTCATGAAGCAAAATCAACAAGAGCAAGGCCCAAATTGCTAACCCAAAAGGAGAATTTCAAGGAGTCTTAGGACTAGTATAAATAGAGAAGAAGTTTGTACTTAGGAAGGACTTTTTTTGGAGACACACTTTTACTTTTACGCATTATACTTTTACTCTTTATTTTTCTTGCATTTTGGGAAATATACCAGGGAACCATTTTGTTTTTCTTGTAATTTTGAATTTCAGTTTTAAGAATTTGTCTTCTTCTTCTTCATTCTTTTCTACACTTAGCTTAATTTTCATTCTTGCAATGATAGTTGTAATTGGAGCTATGATTCACTAAACCCCACTTTCATTAGGGGGAAGAGCTCTGTTTATTTGAATGGGTTGATAACTTTTCTTTTCCTTCTCAATTCAAGTGGTTCATCCAAGAAGAAACTCTTGTTCTTCAAAGATTCAATCACCATCGAGAGAGGGGTTAAATCTATATGAATTGTGTGGTAAACTTGATAAAGAAGCCATATAATTCAGTTTAGAGTTCATCCTTTCATAATTTCCTTGATTAATACACTTTGGGTTGGTATGTGAGATGTAACCACCCTTGGTTGAGATCCTGGGCATTGTGTGGCTTGAAGGATTAGTTAATGAACTTCATCTCTTCTCATGAACAATTAGATCACGAGAGTAGCAATTGATTGTGTTGAGAGAAATTGAGTTACCAAGAGATTGGAATTCAATTACCTACAATCTGCCATGGATCTATACCCATGATTGAGAAGGAATTGATCAACATCAATTCATGAGAATTTGCATCTCTGATCCCTAATGATCTCTTCCATCATTAATTCTCATTTCTTTTGCTCTTTAGTTATTTTGATTACCCATCACCCAAGTCCCTTTTTCATTCAAGCAATTTAACATTCCTGTTATTTACATTCTGCTCTAAATTTACTTGCAATTTAATTTCTGCACTTTATATCCAGGAACTCTACTTCCTTACAATTTATCTTCAATGTCATTTAAGTTTCTTGCAATCTAAGTTTCCCGTCATTTACTTTCAGTCATTCAATTTTCTTTTATTACTTTAGTTCTTTAAATTTCTTGTCATTTAATTCTTTGCAATTTCTTTCAACTGTTCAACTCTCATGAATCAAAACAATGTTTGTTCAACTAAACTACCAATTAACTAAAGTTGCTTAATCTACCAATCTCCATGGGATCGACTTTACTCCGGTGAGTTTTACTACTTGATACGATCCGGTATACTTGCCGGTAATTACGTGAATTCAAAATTTTCGCATATCAATTTTTTGGCGCCGTTGCCGGGGATTGGAAAAGATTAACAATAATTAAGTAAACGGTGGTTTAGATTAAGCATTTTTCTTTTTTTAGTTAAGACCCACTAACTGTTTGATATTTTGTTTCACTAACTTTATCTTCACTCTAGCAATAGAGTGCTTTACTTGTATTGTTGGTGTATTTGTGTATGTCAGAGGCAAGGAGATTTGATCCTGAAGACGAGAGAACCCTCCGAAGGTTAATAAGAGAAGCAACAGGAAAAGGGATAATTGGTGAAGAGGATTCAGAAGGAGAAGATCAAGTCATGGAGGGCAACTCACATAACCCTGCTGAGGGAGTTGCTAATAATAATGGACCACCTAGAAGGGTACTGGCCTCATACACCATCCCTGATCCAAGGCATTGTGGAAGCAGCATAGTCACTCCAAATGTCCATGCCAACAACTTTGAGTTGAAACCCCAACTCATCACTTTGGTACAAAACAATTGCTCTTATAGAGGGGGGCCTCTTGAAGACCCAAATCAACACTTGTCTATTTTTCTGAGGATATGTGATACGGTGAAGACAAATGGAGTGCATCCGGACATCTACAAGCTGTTGCTATTTCCATTCTCTTTGAGGGATAAGGCCACTCGATGGTTAGAGTCATTCCCCAAGGAAAGCATCAACAATTGGAATGATCTGGTGGGCAGATTTTTAGCCAAGTTTTACCCACCTCAAAAGATCATCAAGTTGAAGACAGAGGTCCAAACTTTCAGGCAAATGGAAGGGGAGTCACTATATGAAGCCTGGGAAAGATACAAGGCATTAATGAGAAGATGTCCACCCGACATGTTTATCAACTCGGTTAAACTCCAAAACTTCTATGAAGGCTTAACTTTAGAAGCAAGGAAGGGATTAGATTACTCATCAGGAGGATCACTCAACATGATGAAAACTGCTGAAGAGGCTCAAGACCTCATTGAGATTGTTGCAAACAATCAATACTACTACTCATCAGAGAGGCATCACAACTCAACCTCAAAGAAAGGTGTGGTGGAGCTTGAAGGTGTTGATGCTATATTGGTACAAAACAAACTGATGCACCAACAAATCCAACAGCAAATAGAAATGATGGCTAAGAGAATAGATGGCCTCCAAATAGCTTCAGTGAGCACAACAAGTCAACCTTCAGCAGAGTGGGGCCAAGGTGAAGTAGGCAATGCTGAGCAGCAACAAGAATAAGTTCAATACATGCAGAATGCTCCAAATCCTTCTCAGAATGAATTCCATGGTGACACATACAACCCATCCTGGAGAAACCACCCCAACCTGAAGTGGGGTGAGAATCAAAATCAATGGCAAAAGAACAACAACTCCAACCACTCCCGCAACACACACAACCAAAATCATTCATCTAACAACACTAACCAATACAAGAAACCACAAAACACATATCAACCACCCCACAACAATTCACAAATTCACCAAAATAACTTCTCCACACCACCATTCAACTCACAAAATGCCCACCTCAATGCTCCAAACAACTTCCAGCCACAACAATCATACCCTACCATACCACCCATTGACCATCATGAAACCAGGATCTCAAGTCTTGAAGTAGCCTTGCAAGCCCTTACCCAAAACATACAGTCACTTGCCCAGACCACTCAAGGTTTAGCCAAGGGGCAAGATATTTTGCTCAAAGGACAAGAGAGACATGAAGCCACCATGAAGAACCTTGAACGACAATTGGGACAATTGGCCAAACAAGCTGAACGGCCAACCAATGTTCTCCCAAGTGATACAATCTCCAATCCAAAGGACACAGGAAAAGCCATAAAATGGGAGGAGTGTAAAGCAATCATCCTGAAAAGTGGTAAGAAGGTGGAGACAGAACCCATCACTCAGGAAGAGCACAACAAAGAAGGCTTAAAAGAAGAGGTGAAGGAGTAAAAGCAGGAGCAAGAAACCTCTACACAAAGTGATAAGTCAACTAAGAAAGAGGTAGTGAGAGCATATCAACCAATGCTACCATATCCTCAAAGATTCAAGGGAGAGAACAAAGAGAAGTAATACTCCAAATTCCTGGAGATATTCAAGACACTGCACATCAACATCCCCTTCATAGAAGCACTTGAACAAATGCCATTGTATGCAAAGTTCATGAAGGAATTATTGACAAAGAAAAGATCCTTGAAGGAGGGACAAATGGTTGCAATGACCAGGGAGTGTAGTGCCATCATCCAAAGAGGATTGCCATGAAAGAGGAAGGACTCAGGAAGTTTTCATATCCCATGCACCATAGGCAACATGATGATTGAGAAAGCATTTTGTGATCTTGGTGCAAGCATCAACCTAATTCCTCTATCCTTGATGAAGAAGCTTCAGATTCATGAATTGAGACCCACAAAAATAGCCCTTCAAATGGCGGACAAATCTATTCAGCAAGCTCTTGGGGTTGTGGAGAATGTATTGGTAAAAGTGGACAAATTTTTTTCTCCCAGCTGACTTCATCATCCTAGACATAGAGGAAGATGACAACACTCCCATCATCCTAGGGAGGCCCTTCTTAGCTACTGCCAGGACATTGATAGATGTTGAAAAAGGAGAATTGATGCTAAGGGTGCATGAAAAGCATATAGTGTTCCATGTCTTCAAGAATTTGCAAGATTCCACCCAAGAGGAAGAGTGTATGAAGATTGATTCCATAGATCCAAACTTGAAAGAGGCACCTGATGAAACACTTCCAATGCACCTAAGCTCATGCTGGAAAAGAAAGGAAGAGGTAGAAGTGGTGCAACAAGCTCAAAGAATAGAGGAGAAGCTACAACCAAAGCTTGCATTTGAGATTCTCAACAAGAACCTTCCAAAAATTGAGGCCCCAAAACCTGAACTACCTCCTGGAAAAGAAAAGAGTCCCAAGAAGAAAGTGCCAAGAGGATGGAAAAACAAAAAAATTTCCACTGAAGGCTTCTCACCCAGGGGATAAAGTGATGCTAACTTACCAACCAGTGGAAATATCTCTACACTTTTCTGGATATTACACAGTGAACAAAATCCTCTCACTTGAACATGTGGAAATCATCAAGAGAGACACTGGAAGGAAGCTCACGGTGAGAGGGGAAGGATTAAGGCACTATGATCATCATCCTCCCTAAAGAGGGACAACCGTCAAGCTAATGACGATAAAGAAGCGCTTGTTGGGAGGCAACCCAACCAAAGGTAGTTTTCTTTTCTTAGTTAATTCAATAAAAGAGTTAAGTATATTTATCTGTATTGCAAGGAGCTAAGTTTAGTGTTGCACACCAAAAGAATTTAAGGGTGAAGGTGAGGTGCTAAGTTTGGTGTTCCACCAAAAGGTTTCATTAAAGACATATTTCAGCCTTCAGCATGATTAGCCACTTGCTCCAAACAATCAGGAAAACTACTTAACAATTGGTGCTTTCTAATTTAGAGTTTATTTTCCTTAATAGAAGCACTTGATGTTTCTTGCATGTATTCATTCTACTGCATATAAAAGTAAGTAGGGAACTAAGTTTGGTGTCTCCACACCAACTTATGTCTAGAAGATCACAAGCATACATGCATGCTAACCATCTCTCAAGTGTTTGGGGACAAGCAACTTTCAAAGTTCATTGTAGGCAGTCACTTCAATCTTGGAAAGGATTAAGCATCATCAACCAAAGAGGCAAAGAAGGATGTAAAGACCAACAATGATGATGATAAGGAGTAAAGCAAGTGAACTCCAAAAGGTTGTATTGTTAAGTGATTGTCTTTTATTTAAAACTGTTATGATTGAAAGTGATATTGTACCCCTGTTTATCTGCTTAGTATGACTTCTTTGTAGTTCAATAACTAAGATGTTTGATATATCATAATACCATACTCCTGAAATTGCTTGCACTCAATATCTATAAGAATGTAAACGGAGAACATTTCTTTGAAAAAGAATGATTGAGGAGTCAAAAATTTGTTTTGAGGCAAGCAAAAGATTAAGAGAAGTGGTGGTTCTAGTTGTATGATTGTGTATTGAGGTTGCATGTTTGTGAAAACCTGCATGGGAGCTCATAGGCAGGAAATAGAGTTCAAAGAAGTATTGTGAAGATTCTCAAACATCTTTTGATCCAAGAAGCAGCAAAAGAAAACAAAAGAAATAGAAAAAAAACAAAAGAACATGGCAAAAGTCTCTGAGCATCAATTACTAAGAAGAAAAAGAAAGAAATAAGAACTCAAAGAGTTATTATCCTAGTTAAATGCTTGTGGTAGAATTGTGTCAAAGAGAGAGGCTTGAGCAAGTAAATCCTAAGGGGTGCTTCAACACCTAATACCTTAAAACCAACTGGTTTGGGAGTAAAAACACGACATGGCACGGGTGATGCGTTTGCATCTTTGCTATATTAGCTAGTTAGTTTAAGTAGTTTTAACTTAGTTTCATTCATTTTCTTTGAAATAAACAAGCATTTTAATGAGTTTCATCTCCATGCATTCATAAAACAAGAACTAGGTGAAATTTGGCATAATCCATGCAAATGATTCAAGGAGTTTATAAACAAGTTGATGTGAATGATTCCCTTGAAATTTATTGCAAAAGATGGCAAGACTTTGTGGAAGATTCTTTGGTTTATGTTAGGTAATGAAGCAAGAAGGCAATGGAGCAAGAATGGGAGCAAGAAGGCTTGAAGATACATCAATCTTGGCAAGGAAACAGGGGAAGGCTAGCGTGTTCCTTGACAACGCTGGCAACAACACCAGGATCTTGGAGCAGAGCAAGGAAGAGCTTGAGAAGCATTGCCCAGCAGAGGATGAACTGGCGTGTTCATCAATAACGCAAGCAACAACGCTGGCCACTGTAAGGTAGCCATAGGAGTGATATTGGGCGTTGCCAACGTTGAAGAGAGTTGGCGTGTTCCTTGGCAACGCAAGGCAAAGAAATGGAGCCAAGGAAGAGGTCGAAGGCGTTGTTGCCTTGAAATTGAATTGGTGTGTTCATCAACAACACCAGCAACAATGGAAATGCAAAGAACTTGAGTCAAGGGAGGACAGAGCACGTTGCTAGTGGCGTGTTTGCCAACAACTTCACCAAAAACGCCCAACCAAGGCAGCCTGACCTTGCCCTCTTCAAGGATGCATAACTTGAGTTACAAAGATTCAATTTGAGTACTTCTAATTGCGTTGGAAAGCTGACATTCAGAGCTTTCCAACGATATATAATAGTCTATAGTGTAACATGAAATGGAAGATCAAATCAGAGTCATCATTAGGCCCCAAAAACAAGAAAATGGAGTTGAGAGTTAGGGAGGCATGAATGAGCCACAAAAAGGTGATCGAGAGCGTTGCCAGGCAGGGATTGAGCTGGCGTGTTCCCTGGCAACACCCACAACAACTTCACCAAAGACGCCCAACCAAGGCAGCCTGACCTTACTCTCTTCAATGGAGCATAACTTGAGATAGGAAGATCCAATTGAGATGATCCCAAGTGCATTGGAAAGAAGAGATTCTGAGCTTTCCAAGCATATATGGCACTATATGGTGGACACTAAATTTGAGGGAGAAACGCGGCCCGAAAGTTCATAGATGAACATGGTATCAACCTGTAGTAAGGCTAGCTGACCTCTTCATCTTCCATGGAGTATATCTTGAGCGCTAGAGCTTTAAATGATGAAATCTCAACGGCATTGGAAAGTAGACATCCATAGCTTTCCAACGATACATAATAGTATGGGTTTGACATTCATTTGAAGCTTCAAAAGCTGGCTTCATTTAGAGCTTCAGAATCTGAGCAAGTTGGCAAGGGCGTGTTCACCAAAAACGCCTGCGATTTTGGCAGGCTGACCTTACCCTCTTCAATAGAGCATAACTTGAGCTACAGAGATCCAATTGAGATACTTCTAGTTGCGTTGGAAAGCTGACATTCAGAACTTTCCAACCATGTATAATAGTCTATATTGAAGCAAAGGATTGAAGCTCAAAGTTCAGGCAACATCAAGCATGAAAAGTGAAGCTAAGAAGGAAGAATGAGCCAAGTGTTTGGCAACAACTTGGGCAACAACTTGGGCAACAACTTGGACAACAATGCCCAAGTACCAAGCTCCACACCCAGGAAATGTCACAGCACATTGCCAATGTGCAACAAGGCTGACGTGTTTGCCAGTAATGCCAAGCCATTGTGCCAGAGCAATGAGAATGAGCCCTGTTTCCTCTGTTTGGCAAGAATTCTTTCATGAAGCGAAATCAACAAGAGCAAGGCCCAAATTGCTAACCCAAAAGGAGAATTTCAAGGAGTCTTAGGACTAGTATAAATAGAGAAGAAGTTTGTACTTAGGAAGGACTTTTTTTGGAGACACACTTTTACTTTTACGCATTATACTTTTACTCTTTATTTTTCTTGCATTTTGGGAAATATACCGGGGAACCATTTTGTTTTTCTTGTAATTTTGAATTTCAGTTTTAAGAATTTGTCTTCTTCTTCTTCATTCTTTTCTACACTTAGCTTAATTTTCATTCTTGCAATGATAGTTGTAATTGGAGCTATGATTCACTAAACCCCACTTTTATTAGGGGGAAGAGCTCTGTTTATTTGAATGGGTTGATAACTTTTCTTTTCCTTCTCAATTCAAGTGGTTCATCCAAGAGGAAACTCTTGTTCTTCAAAGATTCAATCACCATCGAGAGAGGGGTTAAATCTATATGAATTGTGTGGTGAACTTGAGAAAGAAGCCATATAATTCAGTTTAGAGTTCATCCTTTCATAATTTCCTTGATTAATACACTTTGGGTTGGTATGTGAGATGTAACCACCCTTGGTTGAGATCCTGGGAATTGTGTGGCTTGAAGGATTAGTTAATGAACTTCATCTCTTCTCATGAACAATTAGATCACGAGAGTGGCAATTGATTGTGTTGAGAGAAATTGAGTTACCAAGAGATTGGAATTCAATTACCTACAATCTGCCATGGATCTATACCCATGATTGAGAAGGAATTGATCAACATCAATTCATGAGAATTTGCATCTCTGATCCCTAATGATCTCTTCCATCATTAATTCTCATTTCTTTTGCTCTTTAGTTATTTTGATTACCCATCACCCAAGTCCCTTTTTCATTCAAGCAATTTAACATTCCTGTTATTTACATTCTGCTCTAAATTTACTTGCAATTTAATTTCTACACTTTATATCCATGCACTCTACTTCCTTGCAATTTATCTTCAATGTCATTTAAGTTTCTTGCAATCTAAGTTTCCCGTCATTTACTTTCAGTCATTCAATTTTCTTTTATTACTTTAGTTCTTTAAATTTCTTGTCATTTAATTCTATACAATTTCTTTCAACTGTTCAACTCTCATGAATCAAAACAATGTTTGTTCAACTAAACTACCAATTAACTAAAGTTGCTTAATCTATCAATCTCCGTGGGATCGACCTCACTCCAGTGAGTTTTACTACTTGATACGATCCGGTATACTTGCCGGTAATTACGTGAATTCAAAATTTTTGCGTATCAACGGGCTATTGGTGTAGAGTTATTTAGGTTTGTTTAGGAAGATATAATAGAATTTATATTTCTAAATTTCAAGACATATATTTCTATTTCAATCTGTGTATATCAGGTATAATATTCTTATTCATTGTCTGGGATTTCTCTGATTATGATAAAAGATAATGATTCTAATAATATCATAACAAAATTATATAATTTTAACAAAATTAATATATGATGTGTAATTACTGTATATAATAAAAAATTATCTTAATAATAAATAATTTACATATTTATTTTTGTTTTACTAAAGTCTATATATAGTATTTTTCTGTGGTATATGAATCTAAATTTGAGAGTCAACTCATAATTTTATATTTATTATTTTTCTTTTACTACTTCATAGAATAAGAATGTATTTTTCGTTTTTCATCGAAGTTGACCCTTTTAAGGTACAATTTATAATTTTTTATATTATTTTTCATATACTCATTCTATTATATTATTCTTTTGATAATTTATTAATTGTTGTTACTCTAAGTTATTCTTATCGTCTAATGTTCCAGTTCGATTGTCTTTTGCCACAATCGTTTACAATGCATCACATCCATGAAATACCTCATCGAGTTGTCTTCAGTGATTCGGGTTCCAACTACATGGATGTAAACGTCCAAAGAAGGGGCAATAAACTCTACTTTACCGAATGATGGTTGGATCTACTCACCTATTATGACTAACCTAATGGAATGTGGTTAAAGTTAGTTTTCTTGGGAGGAGCTCGATTTTTTATTGAAGAATTGTTTTCACGGAGTTTTGTAGGTCAAGTTTAAGTCCCACCCCCTCGATGCTTTTTACGTTTGCCCGAACATCTTCGAAGTGGAGCACATAATGAGATTGAATTTCCTCAGTTTAAGTTCAGTTTTGGTAAATTCGTGACAAACTCAGAGATGCAATTTCAACGATTGGTAATATATTTAAACTTTTTTATTTTAAGCTTTTCGTTATTACGATAATTTTATAACATATTGTGATTTTTTTCAGAAATTACTGGCTTTCTTTTGCATGCATGCAATGCCATTGAGGGAATAAGGGTTAGTTTGGTTTCTCGTTGTGACAATTTTATACCTTACCGCATTGCATGGATAGCGAATGATGAAGCTTATTTAACAAAAGGATGGTCTGAATTTGCACGAATTCTAGATATTCAAACTTACGATGTTGTTTCAATTGGTTGCCGTTACGAGAATGACTCTATTCTATACGTGTCTAAGGACTAGAATAGATTTAATATTATTTAAATAATTTAGTTTTAATATTAGTATTTGATTAAAGTAGTATTAGATAATTTTATATTGTTGCCGATTGCATGGATTGAAGCTTATTTAACAAAAGGATGGTCTGAATTTGCACGAATTCTAGATATTCAAACTTACGATGTTGTTTCAATTGGTTGCCGTTACGAGAATGACTCTATTCTATACGTGTCTAAGGACTAGAATAGATAGAATAGATTTCCGGTCACGAAGACGACTCCCGTAAGGACCAAGACCCATTCACCAAAGAGATCATGAGGACCAAAATCCCAAAGGACTTCAAACTTCCCGACATGACTTTATACGACGGCACAATAGATTCCAGCCATCATCTCAGTAATTTCAGAAGTAGAATATACCTCACCGACGCCTCAGATGCAGTTCGCTGCAAAGCCTTCCCGACTACTTTAACAAAGACAGCAATTAAATTGTTCGACAATCTACCCCCTAGGTCCATCTCAAGCTTCGACGACTTAGCCAAGAAGTTTCTGGCCAGATTCTCCATCCAAAAAGACAAAGCTAAGCACGCCCCAAGTCTATTAGGAATCAAGCAAGGAGATCGGGAAAGTCTCCGCAGCTACATGGAAAGATTCAACAAAGCATGTCTGGACATACAAAGTCTACCAACAGAGCCGCCATTATGGGTCTCATCAATGGCTTGCGAGAGGGACCTTTTAGCCAATCTATATCAAAAAATATCCCACATCTCTGAACAAAGTGCAAGAACGAGCAGAGAAGTACATTAACATGGAGGAAAACTCTCGACTAGGAGAGACCTCAAAATCCGGATTCTCCTACTCCTCCCGAGATAAGGATAAAGAGTCCAAGAAGAAAGAAGATCAACACGGGGAGAAGGTAAAAAAAATACCACAATTACACCCCTCTTCGGGTGTCCCTTGTGGATGCCTACAGAGAAGTTTGCCATACTGAAAAAATACCCCCAGCTCGACCACTCAAAAGCAAGAAGGGAGGAGAAAATCGGACTAAATATTGTGAATACCATCGAATCCATGGACATTTCACCAACGAATGCTTCGACTTAAAAAATGTCATAGAAAACTGGTAAGAGAAGGAAAATTAGATCGATACTTAGCCAGCCGAGTCGATGAGCAAAGAAAAAGAAGAAGGGACGAAGATGTCCGACGAACTGAGCGATCACCTCGTACACCAGAGAGACACGTCCACATGATACACAGAGGATTTTATCTTTTGCTATTCTTTTCGTCTAATGTTTCAGTGTGATTATCTTTTGCTGCAGTCGTTTACAATGCATCACATATATTAGTTTTTTTCTCATTAGCTTGAAAATTATTAAAATTATAATTGAGGAATTCAATTTTTCTTGATTGAGAAATTATTTCTATGGAGTTTTGTAGGCCAAGTTCAAGTTCCATCCCTCTATGTTTTTTACGTCTCCCCGAAAATCTTCGAAGTGGAGCACATTATGAGATTGAATTCCCCCAGTTTAAGTTCAGTTTTGGTAAATTTGTGACAAACTTAGACATGCAATTTCAACGATTGGTAATATATTTAATTTTTTTTATTTTAAGCTTTTTGTTATTAGGATAATTTTATAACATATTGTGATTTTTTTTTCAGAAATTACCGGTCTTCTTTTGTATGAATACAATGCCATTGAGGAAAATAAGGGTCAGTTTAGTTTCTCGGTGTGGCAATTCTATACCTTGCCGCATTGTATGGATAGCGGATGATGAAACTTATTTAACAAAAGGATAATCTGAATTTGCACGAATTCTAAATGTTCAAACTTACGATGTTGTTTTAGTTGATTGTCGTTACGAGAATGACTCTAATCTATACGTGTCTAAGGACTAGAATAGATTAAATATTATTTAAGTAATTTAGTTTTAATATTAGTATTTGATTCAATTAGTATTAGAGAATTTTATATTGTTGCCTCAATTTATATATTACGACTATTTTTTGTGGATATGCTATTTTTAAATGTTTTAATATAAATTTTTTTTGTGTCAGATATATTTAAGTTTATTATTTTCTTTGATATATGTATCACTTTTATTTCTTTATTTGTATTTTCATTATATTCGAAAAAATCTCGACCTAACATAGGAAATTGTTTACCTAAACACAATTTCTTTGACGATAAAAATATGTTTGATCTAGAAAAAAATGAAACATACATCTTTTGATGATATACACAAAGTATAATAGAAATATAGTAAGTAGATATTATTTTATAAAAATATCTTTAATTGCATTATAATTAGCTCATGAATAATATATGATTATATTATTTTAGGAAAATATTTGTATTATAATTGTATCAAATCAATACTCAATATATTATTAAACTAATTATTAATTAATGATATTTTTCTTCATTTTAATAATAATAATAGTCTATTCTTTTATTAAAACACTCATCTAACTGAATTAATATAAATATTTAATAAAAATAAAGGATGAATTTTTGGCTTGAATGATAATACAATTGTATATTCTTGAAGATTTTAAGGCTGTAAGTAAATAAGTGATATAATAGAAAAATGCTTCTGAATATATATTCTTCCTATATTAATATACGCATGCATGTCACCTCAGTATTTACTTTTTAGATCGCTCAATTTTCATTAAGCGTAATAGAAACCATAAAAACCAATAAATAATTACTTGAGTTTTTCGTTATTCCTATATATAGGCTTTATTTTTTTTATAATACAGTTTATATCTATTTATTTTTATTTTTTATAAAAAATTATATTATATATATTTATATATTACTTTTTTTAACTAATTCTTATAAAAGAATTTCCATTAAAATTATTGACTAATAATTTGAATATAATTGATATAGTTAAATTGATATAATCGATAAGATTGAGTATAACATCCCAGATTTTTGAAAATTAGTTATCTTGGGAATGGACTGACTATGCTTTACTGCATACTCTGAGTGTCTGTCATGCAGTAGGACTTGTCCTAATGACAAGAATTTGAGTTTCAAATGCATGATTGTCTATTGATTAATGCTGTTAGTCGACCGTTGCATTTCTCATGGTATTAGGTCTGGCCAACTTAATACTAATGATTCATGTATATGGGAACACTAATGGATTTTCATGGACGAAATAGGAGTAATAGATAATGCGAATTATGGGGTTTGGGAACATTAGAGGTTACGAAGATAACTTGTTTTCGAAGCATAATCCTTATTCGTGCTAATATGGATCTCTTCCTTGATTGCTTATAGTGAAATTCTTTGTTTCAAACTTCCTTCTTGGGGTATGATTGATTTATATTCTAATCATATCTTATCTCCAATGCATATCCTTGTTTGATTTTGTTCTTATGCATTGCTTGAAATCTTTTGGAACATTCACCCTTATCGCTATTCACCTATCATTGTTTTGTGCATTCTTGTTAGAATCTAATCTTAAGCCCCTTTCTAAATCTCCGCAGTACACTACACCTTTTCTGTCATCTTCACAAGATATGATTTCTTTCACATTTGAAAAACTGAATGTGCCAAATCTTTCCATTTCTTTTCCTCGATGTTTTTGAAAGTGGAGTTGATAAGAATCTTTTCCATCTTTTATCAATTTTTGAGGGCGAAAATTTTGTAAGGTGGGTGGGATATAACATTCCAGATTTTTGAAAATTAAATAATTAATTATTTATGAGTGATTATATCACATTAATTTTTTATTTTTTTTTAAAAAAATTATTTTTAACAAAAATAATTAAACAAAATTTTATAATT
>NC_029789.2:21491507-21493983 GCF_000816755.2 Arachis ipaensis
ACCTAATAACGTAGCCTTCAAAGGAACCAAAGAAAGGAAATAGAACTTGATTTACTATGCATATGTATATATATAATAATAACACATGCTTTCTTTTATTTATTAACCTTGACACCTAGCCAATATTTATTTTAATCATCGAATGTCATTATATATTCTTTCAATTATCTCATTCACTTGGTCAAGGTTCAAAGTGTACAAAAAGAAGAAGTAAACGTGGCTTGTTTGCTATGATCGAGTGGAATGGAGTTGTGTGGTTCGTAATGAAAAAACTTGGTTTTTGTCAGAGGTGGATAGAATGGGTAAAGAAATGTGTCACTACTATTTCTTATTCTGTTATTGTGAAAAATTCTCCTATTGGTTTCTTTAAACCAAGTAGAGGGCTCCGGCAAGGAGATCCCCTCTCACCCTACCTTTTTCTATTATGCGCAGAAGGTCTATCATTTCTGCTCCATAAAGGAGAACAGGATAACCTATTTCAGGGGCTTCGGTTGAATAGTAGATGTCCATCCATCAACCACCTTTTATTCGCTGATGACTCTTTACTATTCTGTAAAGCAACTCCACATAATTGCGCTAATTTGATTAATGTTATTCAATAGTATGGCTCCCTAAGCGTTCAGATTATCAATTTCAGTAAGTCTACAGTATTTTTTAGTAAGAATACACCTCATGCTATTAAGGAAGAAATCGCTACTTTTCTTAGAGTCCCTAATATTGGTGCACAAGACAAATATTTGGGTCTCCCATCTATTGTTAACATATCTAAAAGTCAGACATTTGCTTATGTAAAGGATAAGGTGTCGAAGAAGCTACAAGGTTGGAAGCGTCAACTATTGTCAGCAAGTGGAAGAGAAATCTTAATCAAAGCTGTGGGGTGTGCTATACCTATCTATACTCTAAGTTGTTTCAAACTGCCCGAATCACTATTAGATGATATTCACAAAATGATTATGCAATTCTGGTGGGTCAAAAATAGAATGAAAAAAAAACTCCAATGGATCAGCTGGGATACAATGAGCAGAATTAAAGAGGAAGGCGGTTTGGGGTTTAAAGATCTCAAAGTGTTTAATCTGGCGATGCTGGCAAAACAGGGATGAAGACTAATGACTAAACCAAATTCTCTGTTTTATAAAGTCTTCAAAAGCAAATATTTTAGACTGACCTCTTTTTTAGGAGCAAAACCAGGCCTGAGACCATCTTGGGCTTGGCAGAGCTTATTGGAAGGCAGAAAAGTACTGGAACAGGGTACCAAATAGAAAGTCACGACACAAGGTATAGTAAAATTCAAAGAAGAACCATGGTTTGGTAACTTACCTCCCTTTCGAGTACAGGAAGAAGACTGCAGTGATGGAAATCTGATCTGGCTAAGACAACTATTCAATGAGATAAGGGGTTGGAATACATAGCTCATTCATAGTAAGTTCAGTCCCAACATAGCACAACAAATCTGCCAAATAGACATTGAAGAAGGTGAAGATTCAGTCAGGTGGATAAAGCATGATTCAGGTCAATACAATGTTAGAACGGGATATAAAGTAGCTTACAAATTTTTTCATAAGCCTATGGAAGATCTTCATGTCAGATTTCAAAGTAGACAACTATGGAGGAGCATCTGGGAGGTTCGATGCCAACCAAAAATCAAGGCATTTCTATGGAAATTTGCTCACGAAGGGCTAGCAGTGAAGACAAATCTTCATAAGAGGATACCTCAGATCCCCAATTTACGCCCGCGATGTTCTTCACTGCCAGAAACGCACCGCCATGCTCTGATTTTCTGTCCGGGAGTTGTGCAAGTCTGGAATCAATCACCAGTAATAAGTGTGATTCCCAGAGATCCGACTATAGAACCATGGGAGTGGTAGTGTCAGTTGATGGAAGCAGTGAGAAGAAGAAGAGACTCAAAAGAAAAAGTCAGTCAAGTAAGTTACCTTCTATGGCAGATTTGGTTGTCTAGGAACGCTCTCATTTTTGAAAATTGCAGAGTTGAGGTTGTGAAAATTCTGTCCCGAGCTCTGATATTTGCAGAAGAATTTGGATGACTTGGGAGGCATAGCAACTGAAACTAAAGAGGAGAGAATAGCTTGTCCTTTTTGTTTTAATCCCTACTGCTTTAGCTTGGTATTATTGTTTCTGGGAGTTCCCCAAATTTTTATTATTGTATATGCTTATCCCTGTTTGTGTGGGTATTATAATTGAATCATTTAATTGCAATAAAAGTATTATCTTTAGGAAAAAAAAAACAAGATTTAAATCTAGCCAATGAGTTATAACTCAAATGGTATAGTCTCCACATACTCATTTAAGAGGTTGCGGGTTCGAGTCTCCTATCTTTAATAAAAAAAAAAGATTTGATTCTATACCGAAAATTTAGAAGACTTTTGTCCTATTCATTAGATAATACATACTTTTCTTTTTTCTTCTAACTTTTCACTAAATTTAATTTAGTAAAATGTTACATGAAAAAATAGAATAT
>NC_029789.2:21494197-21497001 GCF_000816755.2 Arachis ipaensis
CTAACGTCAAAGGAACCAAAGAAAGGAAATGGAACTTGATTTACTATGCATATGTATATATATAATAATAAAACATGCTTTCTTTTATTTATTAACCTTGACACCTAGCCAATATTTATTTTAATCATGGAATGTCATTATATATTCTTCCCATTATCTCATTCACTTGGTCAAGGTTCCAAGTGTACAAAAGAAGAAGTAAACGTGGCTTGTTTGAATGACACCTAAATGCCTTAGCTACCACAAATTTCCATCCATTCTCATTAGCTTTAATCACTTCCATTTCTTTCATTCATGCTTTACCGAATTGAACTTAAGAGAAAAGAAAAAGGGAAAAGCCGTAAGGGAGAGAGATTGAGAAACCATGAAACATCTGAGCTTCCGATTTCGATTTTTTGCAATCCGTAACTTCAATAAAAAAATATAATCTGGTAAAAGTGTTCGTATCCTCCTCCTCTACACATTGGCGCCACTTTTGATCGGTGGAAGTTGACAATGACGTAGTTCCCTTACCCCATGAGTTCGGCCAATTGGAGTTCTAAGAGATACAGTCGATTTCTGACATTTCCTTCTTCAGCAGTTCGGTCAAAAAAAATTTTCGAACTTTTTATTGACTTTGATTTTGTACAGAGATAGGGAATTTATTTCAAATTAACTGTTTTAATTTATGAATGCCATTGAAGTTTAGTGAGTAACTGCAAATAATTCATAAATGTCTCGTTTGATTAACTGATGAAAATTGATAAAATTGAGATTGTTGGTGATTAATCTGGGGTTATTTATTAATTTGAATATGCTGAGTTGATTATTGAAAACCTGTTGTATGAGTAATTGTTGAATTGAGTTTGGGTTTTGGCTGTGACTATGACTGGTTTTGTTATTGTGAGTGATTAACTGGTGAGATTGATTTTGGTTTGATTTGTTGGTATTGAATTGAAATTTGAAAATGATTTATGATATTGAAATTAGTTTGAGTTATTGGAAACACTTGAAAAAAAAAGGTTGAGAATAGTTCGGTTGGAACCCGAAAAGGGTGGTGAAGTCCAATTTTAAAGGGAGATGCTGTCCAATTTTTGTAAAAACATATGAAAAGTGATTTCATTTTTAAAATATGATTTATAAGCTTATTTTGAGAAATTATTAATTTGATTTATTAATAATTATTGGTTTCACTCAATAACATAATATTTGAAAGGTCTGAATTTTATTAAAATAGAAAGTGGCTTAGTTTCAAAGAAAACGTTTTAATTACTGAAAACTATTTGATTTTCGATTTATTACAGAAAGTCTTATTTTCAACTTGATTTATTAAGAAAGTATAATGTTTTACATTCAGTTGTTTTTTAGAATAGATTTTTTTTCAAGTTATTTTTGAGTTCGGTTTTTTAAGAGAAAGAAGAAAAGAGGAAAGAGAACACGGAACGTGTGATTATGAAATGAATAAAAGGTCACGAGAGGGTGATAGAAAGTAATTAGTTAGGGTGCTGATGTGAGAATGTTAAGTCGTGGGCTTTATGTGTGAATGATTGTGCGGGGATGCCCGTATGTGTGGAATGACTTCCAGGAGAAAGTGGCACATGCTGCAACTGGAGAATCAGCGCCTGCAAGTACTTGCAGAGGTCATGTTCGGCATACTTCAGCTGGAGAATCAGCGCCTGCAAGAGGTTGAAACCTTGCAGAGGTTATGCCGCTGTAATGCCTTATCTGACTTGAGAGTCAGATTGCGTCGGGTGCGGGTCGAAACCGACAAATGAGCTCATTACCTGCGATAGGACTAGACATGCATCATCATTGTTTGCACATTTGCACTTGATTGTGTTTGTTTCTCTTGCCTCTCTGTGATTGTGCGGTTTGTATTATTACTATTTGTTTGAGTGTTTATCTGTTTTCTGTGATATTAGTTTGTGTATTGAGGTGACTGAGAACTGAGGTTGTGATTGAGATTTGTCTTAAGTTTGGGAACTTGAAGAAGGTAATTAATTATATAAAGTAATAGTAAAAAGTATTTTCAAAAGGTTTGATAGAAAAATAGTTTTATTGAGTAAAGTTAATTATTTGCATTTTATTTCATTACTCTTACGGCATTTCCATTCCCTGCTGAGAACGCGTGATTTGTTCTCACCCCAAAATCTTCCACCCTTTCAGTGACATAGGTTTGATGACTCAGTTTGAAGCTGCGGGCGATTATTAGCCTTATTTGAGTTAAGTTTATGTGTTGAGTCACTTTTCTAGAATTTCCTCGCCTTTGTTAGTTAAGATTTTATTTTATACAGAGGGACAGGAGTTGTATCTGAATTGTATCTGAATTCCTTTTGTATAATATTTATTATTATTAATAATTTTGTGATTGTTATTACTTAGTGTTCTTTGATGATTGGGTTTAATTAATAAAAAAAATACAAAATTTTTCGGCTTTTTCTTAAAAATTGAAACACGAAGTCGAACTAAAGGCTCAGTATTAAATAGTAAATATAGAGAACAGGTCAATAACGCTTCACTTTTGGTACGATCATAATGTGCTAAAAGTTAGGGTGTTACATTGAGAGTATATAGCAATTATATCAATTATAACAGTAATTCACGTGACTTCATATGCAATAATTTGAATTATAATTGTCACCTAATTATACTTGAATATTATTTAATTTTAGATGTTTTATAGGTAAAAGTTATTACCACGTGAATTATCGTCATTATTCAATAATAATAATAATAATAATTCCGAATTAATATAATTGATATAATTGATATAATTCTAATTTTCATTAACATGTAATAATTTTACCAGTATATATTCACAATTT
>NC_029789.2:21497179-21502000 GCF_000816755.2 Arachis ipaensis
CTCAAATTTTTTATCATTAGTGATTTTATTTTTTATATTTATAGTAAATTTTGAATATAAAAAGAAAAAAATAGTATTGATTGTTATCTATTTTATTTATTTACAGTCATAATTAAATTTGATATAATTATAGTAAGTCTATATAATTATAGCAATTTAAACCTGCTTCATATATAGTAACTATATTATACATATTTATATATCTCCTCTTTTATCTCTCTCCTAAAAATTTTGGCATATAATTAATGTGGACAACATATATACTTAATAAGTATCTCTGTTTATATACTTTTTTCTAATTTTAGCAAATATCTCCATTAAAAATCCGTACTGTGTGCAATTAGTGTGTGTATATATATAAGTCGTAATAGTCAATTGTTACAATTATTTATCATCTAGAAAATTCGTACCTCATTCATAGTTCTTTTTCTCTTTATTATTTTTCATCATACCTAATTGCTACAAGCTATGATTCTATCAACAGTATTACCTATGGTAGATTATGTAATGAAAAAGTTTGGAAAATAAAGGCAAGGATTATAAGGTTATGGAAAGTCCCATCCAAATTTGACAAGAGTAAGACAGCTTACCTAGAAATGGTTCTCATGGATGATAAGGTAGGTTGATTTTCCTTCATTATTTCTTCAAGTGATGCGAGGTCCAATTTATAGATATTTTTGTTCATATTTTAAATTTATTTGATAAGTAAACCCTTAGACGAATCAACGACAGTGCAATTTAATAGAGTTATAAGTGCTAATAATCTTCATTTTTAATTTGTTTTAGGATGTGATAAAATTCATTGTTCAATCAAGAATTATTTGGCAAAGATGTTTGAGAATGATCTGATCGAGGGGAAGGTTTATGTCTTCTCAAATTTTCTGATTGAGGAATCACGAGGAATTTATCTTCCGACTGCACATGTGTGTAAAATAACCTTTAAGAAGGAGTCACGTATAGTAAATACGATCGATGATCGTAACATTCCTGACAATCATTTCAATTTTCTCGATCATACTGATATATTGAGACAAACAAATGAAAAAGCTAACTTTTTGGTACGTAGTTAATTATTATTATTATTATTATTATTATTATTATTATTATTATTATTATTATTATTATTATTATTATTATTATTATTATTGTGTTGTTCATTTATTTGTCTTTAATTTCATGCTTTTAATTCGTTTTTTTTAATTAGATGTTATTGGACTCTTGACCGGAAAAGGAGAACTTATATCATGGTCAAAAGCAGGAAAAAGTGGCCATTACATTGTGGTTGATCTCCGTGATGGTGTCGTTTATGACTCCTTCAAAGATGCATGCTATGTTCTAGGACTGTTGCAGAATGACAGAGAATTCATTGATACAATCTCTGAAGTAGGAACATGGCACTCTGCAACTTTTTAAGGAGATTTTTTGTTGTTTTATTAACATCAAATAACATGAGTAGACCAGATTTTGTTTGGAAAAAGACTTGGAATTTTCTCTCTAATGACGTACTATATGAATGAAGAAGATTACTGTAAATGGAAGGTAACTATAGTCTATTATAATTTTTTCCCATGGTAGAATTCAATTTAGCCTATAATTATAACAAAAACATTGGATAAGGAATTTTAAGAGTGATTTTCTTTAACAAAATGCCTTTTTTGGGAGTAAAATTATCATACATATGGCAAAATTGTTTATTGGTGTTCACTTTAACTTTTTATCTTTCTCTGATAATATTTAGGAAATATAACAAAATATTACTCAAAAATTGGATTATATATATATTAGTTTCGTACTTGCTTTACTTCCTCCTCTTAATACATATTTTGATTCATTGCCGTAAACCATATCTACTTCATTTAAGAAACCGTAATTAAATCCACATACTTCCAATACTTGCATTTGCATCGGTTGTTTGTGTACTTTTTTTATGTTATAATGATTTTGATATCCATGTTAATCACAATAATAATTTTTAAAAGGACATGTTACTAATGAAGCATTTTTTGAACAAAAAATAAGGAGTGTTATTTATCATTCAACAATGCATTTCAAACTTTTTTTGCCAGAGACTAATTTAATAATTTTTCAAATAATTATGTTATTTTAAATTGAAAAAATACAGATTTGATGATGTCAGAAATCCAAATAAAAGATATTGCACTTGCAAAAATTGAAGATTTGCTCCAGTCAAATGGCAAGTCATTGAAAGAATATTGTGCAATGCCATATCCTTCAGAAAAGTTGGTGCCCAGCTTAGAAGACAGAATTATAATGGAAGAGTTGAACTTTGATGTTAATGCTCTTATGAGTGAACTAGGTATGTATTTAGAAAAGCTAACTGATGAGCAGAAATTTGCATACGATCAAATAATTGGTGTTGTTAGCAGTAATATGGGTGGACTTTTCTTCTTATACGGTCAAGGTGGTTATGGAAAAAAATTCTTATGGTCAACTATATCATGCTCAATTAGGTCTAAAGGAGGTATAGTTTTAAATTTTGCTTCGAGTGGGATTGCTGCACTTCTGTTGCCTAAAGGAAGAACTGCACATTCAAGGTTTAAAATTTCTTTGACCATAAATGAAGATTCTTTGTGTGGCATTAAACAGGAAAGTCCTCTTGCAAGGTTAATATCCAAGGCCAAATTAATCATATGGGATGAAGCTCCAATGATAAGTAAGTATTGTTACGAAGATTTAGACAAATGCCTCAGAGACATCTTAAGGTGCTCAGATTCATATAATGCTCATTTGCCATTTGGAGGTAAATTTGTTCTCGAAGGAGATTTTAGACAAATTTTACCTGTGATTCCCAAGAGGCTCAAGGCAAGATATAATTCAGTCTTCTATTAATTCTTTATATTTGTGGCATAACTGTAAGGTTTTGAAACTTACAAAAAACATAAGATTGTTACTAGGTGAAAACAACAACATACAAGAACTCATAAATTTTGCAGAATGGCTACTCAAAATTGCTGATGGTTTGGCTAGTGATACAACAGATGGTGAATCGATCGTTCATATACCATCTGACATTTTGGTTAAGAACTCTGAGACAGCTTTGGATGACTACATTGATTTTGTATATCCATATATGTTATCCAATCTATCTGTTGAAAATTATTTCAAGGATAGAGCAATTCTTGCACCAACTCTGGATTGTGTCACTAATGTCAACAACAAGATGATTGCAGGGTTACCTGGACAAGAAAGAGTCTACTTAAGTTTAGACTCTGTGTGTGCTGAGGAGGGAAATATGAAATTTGAGTTAGATGCTTTCTCGCCGGAGATTCTAAATGGAATAAATTGTTCAGGTCTACCACCACACAAGTTGGTTGTAAAGGTTGGCGCTCCTGTTATGTTGTTGTGGAATATAGACCAAACTAATGGTTTGTGCAATGGAACGAGAATGCAAGTTAGAAGAATGGGAAATCATGTGATAGAATGCAAGACTTTAACCGATAACAAAGCTGGAAGTATTGTTCTTATCGTAAGACTGAATTTAATTTCAAATAATGAAACATTACCGGTCAGGTTTTAAAGAAGACAATTCCTAATTATTATGTCATTTGCAATGACAATAAATAAGTCCCAGGGACAAACTCTATCTAAAGTTGGAATTTACCTTCCAAGGTCAGTTTTCACCCATGGTCAATTGTATGTTGCGTTATCAAGGGTAATGAGTAAAGATGGTTTGCGAGTACTATTGCAAGATCACGGACACTTAGAAGATAACTGCACGATGAATGTGGTATATAGAAAAGTTTTTGAGAGCCTATAATGAAAAGGTAATAACAAAATGTCTTACTTAAATTTATTTATTTATTAAAATTTATTACTATCAATCAAAAAAATTTAGAAATTCTAGGAGCTAATGGATAATGCATTCTTATTGTACATTAATAGATTGAGAATATTAAAATTATCATAAAAATCCGTATTATTTCATTCTCCTCATAAACAATTTTATAATTACGTTAATCATATAATTTTATACACTAACATTGATACAGTGTTGTTTCATGTATATATTTTGCAGGTATCAAAGGATAGCGTTGAATTCTTATTAAGTAGGTTTAAATTTTTATTGTTTATTGCAGAGCTTTTTGCATTAGAATTCTCTATGAATTTGTTCTTCATTTTGAACTGATTTTGATATGTTCTTACTTCATGCTAAACCAACATATAAAACCTTTTTGGTGGATTTAAGTATTACTAGATTACTTATGGTCATATTGAGTACATATCTCTGATTTATTGAAAAAAGTAGATTACTAATATCGGTTAATAACTATTTTATAGTTAATACAATTAACACTATATTAAGAAAAGAAAAACAATGCATACAAGTTATTTTTTTATTAATTAAATTATTCTAATTGAAATTAATTTTAACACAACAGCTTAAAATTATAATTTCAATCTTATCACGTGCATGGCACGGGTTATTACACTTGTTAATATCTATAAATAGAAACTATCGTCAAAATACTTTGATTAAAAATATGAGGGGTTAATTACTATTCATTATTAATAATATATCGATTATATCAAAAAAATAAAAATATAATTTTCTGCATTTACACCATTAGAAGAATTACCATCATGAGTAAAATTTTGTCAAAAAAAAAAGAGAATATAATTGCATACATAGTGAATTTAAAAAATAAATATCGTTAAGTAATTATGTTTTTTTTTTAATAAATAGTAAAAAATTAAATATCATAAACTATATTCTTTCAAAAGTAACCATTTTAAGTTATTATGTTTAGTATAGTTTATTTGTATATAATTTAAATTGACATTATTTTTAATTATAATAAT
>NC_029789.2:21506433-21508041 GCF_000816755.2 Arachis ipaensis
TCCCTAACGTTTAAATCGTCCTATTTGTATCATTAACGTTTGTAAAAGTGATTCAATGTTATCCTGCCGTCAATTACAATCATGAGCGCTTTAGTTTGAGTTTTAAAAATCTCTTCTTGAAGTTAGAATACAAATGTCTGGGATAAAATCGATGATCTACTCCAAAAATTAGCTCATCAAATGTTGAAACTAATTCCTACAACATTTACATAATTCACTTTTCTAGGGGACATAATTGAATCTAAACATAAATAATAGTGGGTATAATATTAAAATCGAATACATCCAAGTGAGACCTAATTGAGAATAATTGAAAAATATAATCTGATTTGTTAGTATAATTGATAGTAGGATAACATTGAATCACTTTTATAAACGTTAAGGATATAAATAGGACGATTTAAACGTTAGGGACAAAAATAGGACTTACCCCAAACGTTAGAGACAAAAACGATACTTTACTTTAAATTAAATAAATTATAAAAATTGTACCTTAAACACGAGAAAGAGAGAGAAAGAGAGGAAGAGATGGAGGGAGGGAGAGAGAGAAAAGAGAGCAAATGAATAAAAAATATGATTTTGTATAAATAGATGGTATTGAGAAAAATAAATTAATTAAATTAATTTATATATTTTATTATTATATTTATTATTTATTAAATAATTTGATATTTACTCCAATCAAATCAAACAATTAATATAATTAACCAAATTAATTAATATAATTAATTATAATTAATCAATTCATATAAATTATAATAAATAGTGAGATTTGAATGTCTAATTAAATTAATTAATTGATATAATTAATTAATTATAATTGATTTGCTTTAACGAATTAAATGAAATAAATAAGGAAACACCTCAAGAGCATGCCACAGGAATCGACACTTCACTTCCATTAGTTGGGGAAAAATTCAGTTTTAGTATATTAAGTAGATTTACTTGTCTTATTTATCATTTATGCTTTCAATCAATTATATAATAAACAAATAAACTAAATTAACTCCGGTTATACTTGTACTATTCAATAATTCAACATAATCTTTTTAATTTGTGATTAATTACTAACGGTAGAAAATAAAAAATTTAGAGTAATTCAATATTATGAACATTAATTATTATTGTGAAATAACCTAAAATCATAATACAATTTATTTTTAAAGAAATAATCAAGTATTATTGTTAATTATGAAATAACCTAAAATTATAATATATTTTATTTTTAAAGAAACAATCATCCATTAATATCTATAAATAGAAACTATCGTCAAAATACTTTGATTAAAAATATGAGAGGTTAATTACTATTCATTATTAATAATATATCGATTATATGAAAAAGTAAAAATATAATTTTCTGCATTTACACCATTAGAAGAATTACCATCATGAGTAAAATTTTGTCAAAAAAAAGAGAATAAAATTACATACATAGTGAATTTAAAAAATAAATATCGTTAAGTAATTATGCTTTTTTTTTAATAAATAGTAAAAAATTAAATATCATAAACTCATAAACTTCAAAAGTAATCCTTTTAAGTTGTTATGTTTGACATGGTTTATTTGTATATAATTTAAATTGACATTATTTTTAATTATAATAAT
>NC_029789.2:21510455-21511238 GCF_000816755.2 Arachis ipaensis
ATGCAAAAATTTTTTTTTTATATAATAGAATAGATAGATAATAAATATATTTTCTTAAATTAGTATAATTGTGCATTATTCATTAAATATTAATTGTAATATTGTAATATAATTATAATAAATATATTTTTCTAAAATAAATTTATTTAGAGAAATATAAATTGGTTATTAATAACCGGTGCCATTATCATATAATTATCATATTATATTATTATTATCATTATTATTATCAATATAATTAAAATGATTAAAAATATTTTCAATTGATAATTGATAAGTAGTTTAATAATGCATTAAATATTGATTTTATATAACTATAATAAATATATTTTTCTAAATTAGTATAATTATGCATTATTACTTAAATGCTAATTATAATAAAAATATTTTTATAAAATAAACTTAGAAGAGAAAATAGTACATCCATTTTAGCGGAAAAATGGATTCATGAGGAATCGACACCTCACTTCTATTAGTTGGGAAAAACCCAATTTTAATATATTAAGTAGATATGATACAAGAATATAAATCATTTCTGAATAGATTTTAACAAAAATAATTCTCCATAATAATTTCTTTTGCTATGATAATAAAGAAGATAATTCAAGAATAAATTTATCTCATATTCGATTGTACTTGTTCAAATCGATTTTAAATTTTAATATAAGAGTAGGAATTTAAATATTTTACTCATGAATAAGAAAAAAATATCTACAAATTAACCACTAATATTGTTTAAAAAAATAAAAAGATAAAATTTTAATGTAAATATTTTAATTAAAT
>NC_029789.2:21512075-21532681 GCF_000816755.2 Arachis ipaensis
TCCGTGATCATATATACTAGCTTGACTATAAAATTCAAATTTGTATTTATTACTTGATGGAGTCTTCGGCAACAACCACCCCGTTGCGGCGTTGCCAATTTTCACTGTGAAGATAGGCATGTCACATGTCACGTGTAGAAGGATAGATACTGTTTCAAAATATTTTCTTTTAATTTTTTTTCTTTATTTATTTATTTTTTAAAACAGAATTTTGGATCCATAAAAAAAAATATTAACTACCTAAAAATCACTTCTGACAACCAAACTAGTCAAAGTAATAAATCATTGAGTGAGTTATTTAATTAGCGAATCACTAATAAAACTCCACATAATAAATTTAAAAATAAATCTCTATATTCAAATAAAATACTTAACCAAATCTAATCAAGTTATTATAATTATTTTTTAAATGACGCACATTTTTTTTTATTTTCTTCTCCTTCTCCATTTCCTCCTCCTCCTCCTTTTAAATTCGTGCACGTAAATTCTTCTTTTTTTTCTCTTTTGTTATCATCATCACCAATACTACCAACATTTTGTTATCATCTTTATTAGTTCTGATTTTTTCTAGTGCCACCATTAAATAATTTCTATTCATTTGGTCAATACTTATCGGCAACATTAGATGAACCTCAATTAATACACAAATAAACCGAAATTACTTCAATTTTGAATAAGCAAAAAAAAAAAGAAAAAGACTCGATCATCAATAAAAACACATTAAATTTATTTCTAAATCCATATGAACCTCAATTAAACAAAAGAGAAAAAGAAAAAAAAACACAACAATATAGCAACAATAAAAGAACGATTGACAAAAAACACGCGAAGAAGAAAAAGGAAGAACGCGAAGACAAAAAAGAAGGAATGCGAAGATGAAGAAGGAATAATGCGAAGTAGAAGAAACGTGAAGACAAAAAAGTTTGCGCTAGTGAAGCACATGTATACACGCTAGTGTAATAAAAGTGGTTTTTGTTGAATTTTGGCCAACTTTGTTGGACTTAGTTGCCAAAAAGAGTTGGATGTTTTCCATCACTTTAGACAAATTTAGAGACCCTATTATACTTTATACTCTTTTCATGTTTTCCATCACTTTAGACATAGTTGAATAGTAGATTCAATTATGCTATTCGTTTTCCATTTTTATGACTTGATGGTGAGAGTTCAGTGTGCTTTGGGAGTAAAAAATAATCACTATAAATCGGAGAAAGCAAACCAAGCAATTAGGATTTCGGGTCAATATCACAGATCGACATTTATATTTCGAACTTAAAACAACAACAGCACAGGCATAAACAAAAGGTCGGGTCAAACATTGTGAAACTCTTTCAGAACGCAAACTGATATGTGATACCTCTAACATGTAGAAATGAAGCTATCTTCTATATGAAAATGGCATCATTTGGGAGCATCATAGAAACCGACAAACATGTAGAAATGAAGCCATCTTCTATATGAAAATGGCATCATTTGGGAGCATCATAGAAACCTGACAAATAGGACCACAACAACAACAAAAACCTTTTCTTTTTCAAACACCCAAAATTCATATTCTCAAAGACGCAAAGCCCTAAAATCAGAGTGGCAATCACAAGTAATATTTTACAACTACCATTCATTCACACATAAATAGAATTCAGAATACAGAAAAATAAGAAAAGATAGATAAAGAGCACCAATCTTAAAGAAGCGTGAAAACGAAAGGGCAAGTCAAACCGCAACAACGCAAACAGTCCTCTCCCAGTGCGCAAGCAAGACCTTCGAGAACCTCAAGATAAAGAAATATTGAAAGAGGGAACAGTTACACAAACGAAGAATGAAGGAAGAAGACGAAGAAGTGAACGAATGAACGTTTCGCAAATGGAAAAATAAGAAAGGAGGAAGAAGTGAAGTATTTATAAGACACAAGGGGCAAGGAAGACATTTCGCACCCATCACTAAAGATGTGCACGGGTCCCAAGAAAATTGCAACGTAACGCACACTATATCATTAAGCGGTACAACGTTTAAAAAATTTTGAAACACGTCAAGTACCTGATCTCTTGAAGGCGATGTGCTCGATGAAGAAAACTAAAGCTACAAATGCTCGAGCCCAACCTTATAAAAGCTCGGACTCAAGTAGGGGCACTATTCATACCCTGGCCCAAAAACTTAAAGCCAAGCCCAACGAAGGCAAAGGCCCACCAAATAAGGTAGCCTCGTCCGCTTATCTGACCTCATTTAGGTCGGACACGACAAGCGAGGTCCAGCCCTACTTATCTGAATAAGTAACTACCTCCCTAAATATGTCATACTATCTCTACCTCATTTAGAAGGTAGATCTCAACAAACTCCCAAGATAAGAGGAATGGTTATCCACCGACAAAGGTAAAACAACTCCAAAAGGTGGTTATCTATTCTACTATAAATACACTGATACTCCTCAGATATATTCAAGTCCTAATCTACTAAAAATATGCTTAAATCCCTTGTTAACTTAAGCATCAGAGTCTCTTGCAGGTACCACCTTTTCACGAGGGACTTAGACGGTGGCACCTCGATACCAGTACAAGTCGAACGCTGCCTTAGAAGGAGTTTAGACCTCACGTTTAGGTCCAAATCACCGTTTTAGGTAACTCTCGGATCAAATGGTAATATTTAAATTAAGGCAACAATTTAAATTTTTCTATAACTAATTTAATCAAATACTAATATTAGAACTAAATTATTTAAATAATATTTAAACTATTCTAGTCTTTAGACACATATAAATTAGAGTAATTTTCGTAATGACATCCAACTGAAACAATGTCATTAGCTCCAACATTAGAATTTATGCAAATACAAACAATCCTCTTGTTAAATAAGTTTCATCATCTGTTATCCATATATTGCGGCAAGGTATAAAATAGCCACACCAAGAAATTAAATTGACCTTTGTTCACATCAATGGTATTGCATGGGATGCACTAGAAGGCCGATAATTTTTTTTAAAAAATCATAATATGTTAAAAAATTACTTTTATTGCAAAAAAGGTTAAAAGAAGAAAATTTAAATACAGTACCAATTTTTGAAATTGCATCTCCAAACTTGATACAGTTATAGCAAAACTGAACTTAAATTGAGGAAATTCAATTTCATTATATGCTCTACTTCAAAGATTTTCGCACAGACATAGAAACCATAGAAGGGATAGAATTTGATCTTGGCCTATAAAGCTCCTCCAAAGCAATTACTCGATAAACGAAAAGAATAAGTTTGACTAAGAACAATTATCAAAATAATAATAATAGAATAATTACATAAAAAAATATCATAAAAAATTATAACTTGTACCTTAAAATGATCAACTTTAATGAAAAACGAAAATTATATTCTTATTCTATGAAGTAGTCAAGGAAGAATAATAAACTAAAAAATTAAATAAAATGCTTTGACTCTCAAACTTAGACTCATGAACCATAAAAGAAACACTATATATAATCTTTAGTAGTACGAAATTAATTATAAAAGTATAATTATTGATATCGATATCAATTTGCTACTAATTAATACACATGTGCGTTACAGAGCATTTTAACAAAGCTATTTATGTTAGGATCATATTTATGGCAATTAGAATTATAAATTTATGTTTAATTTTTTATTGTTGATATCAATATCAATTTACCATTGATTATGTTTGATTAAAAATTATATCATAATGATTGACAATTAGAATGATTAATAATTAATATAATTAGAATGATTGAAAATATTAATAATTGATAATTAGTCTAATTATGCATTAAATGATAATTTTCTTATATAATTATAAAGAAGATATTTTTTTAAAATAAATTAAAAAGAGAGAGATATGCATACTGGCACCATAATGTGCCACGTCAATATTCTTGGCGCCAGAATACTATCCATCGTAGAGTAATATAATGATAATGATATCAGTTTTGGTAGGTATTTAAACTAATAAAAAAATATAAGACTATTTTTAGGTACAAATACAACTATTTCAACTTAAAAATAGACAAAATATATTGATAAGTTTCAACAAATAACAATGTTGATTTTATTATTTTGATTTCAATAATGAATATGATACAAGAGTATAAATCAGTTTTGGATAGATTTTAATAAAAATAATTCTCTATAATAATTTCTTTTGCTATGATAATAAAGAAGATAATTCAAGGACAAATTTATTTCATATTCGATTGTACTTGTTCAAATCGATTTTAAATTTTAATATAAGAGTAAGAATTTAAATATTTTATTCATAAATAATAAAAAAATATCTACAAATTAACCACTAATAGGCAACAACCACCCCGTTGCGGCGTTGCCAATTTTCACTGTGAAGATAGGCATGTCATATGTCACGTGTAGAAGGATAGATATTGTTTCAAAATATTTTTTTATTTATTTTCTTTATTTATTTATTTTTTTAAACAGAATTTTGGATCCATAAAAAAAAGAGTATTAACTACCTAAAAATCACTTCTGACAACCAAACTAGTCAAAGTAATAAATCATTGAGTCAGTTATTTAACTAGCGAATTACTAATAAAACTCCACAAGAATAAATTTAAAAATAAATCTCTACATTTAAGCAAAATACTTAATCAAGTCTAATTAAGTTATTATAACTATTTTTTAAAAGACACACATTCTTCTCTGTTTTTTTCTCCTTCTCCTTCTCCGTTTCCTCCTCCTCTTTTTAAATTCGCGCACGTAAGTTCTTTCTTCTTCTTCTTCTCTTTCGTTATCATCATCACCAACAACACCAACATTTTGTTATCATCTTTATTAGTTCTGATCTTTTCTAGTGCCATCATTAAATAATTTCGGTTCATTTTGTGTATTAATTGAGGTTCATTTGATGCTGCTGATAAATATTAACCAAATTTTTTATTTAAGTAATTTCGGTTTATTTCTTAGTTTAATTGAAGTTTATTTGGATCCAGAAATAAATTTGATGTGTGTTTTGTTGATGATTGAGTCTTTTTGACTACTTGTTCAAAACTGAACTAATTTTGGTTCATTTGTGTTAATTAGGATCCATTTAATGCTATTGATAAGTATTGACACACAAATGAACCGAAATTAGTTAAGGAATAAAAAACTTGGTCAATACTTAACAGCAGCATTAGATGAACTTCAATTAACACACAAATGAACCGAAATTAGTTCAATTTTGAACAAGTAGTCAAAAAGACGCAATCATCAACAAAAACACATTCAATCAATTTTTAGATCCAAATGAACATCAATTAAATTAAAAAATGAACCGAAATTACTTTAAGGAATAAAAAATTTGGTCAATTTTTTTTAGAACTCAGAAGAGAGATGAGAGAGCGAGAGAGAGCGAGAGGTGAGGGAGCGAGGGGGGAAACACAGGGACGGGTAGGTCTCATGATCTGGACAAGGATCCGCGGGTTTGGAACAGGGAAGAGTATCGACGTTTGGAACATGAGTCTTTCTCTGTATTTGTGGATCACCTTCCGGACGACATCTCAAAGAGGGATTTGTTTCACTTGTTTAACTGGACTAGACGCATCAACGATATCTATCTATCCCGGAAACAGAAGAATGGTGGCATCTATATGTTTGCGTTCATACAATACACGACGAGAGGAGGGGCGTTGAAAGCTATGGCAGAAATGAATCGACTGAGACTACGAGGCAAGGTTATCTCGGTACAAGAAGCAAAATACAAAAGGACTTCCGAAGCCACATATGTCGGTAATGGACAAGTAGGAGATGATCAGCACCACCGACTGGTTCTGAAGCCGCAGAGGGATGAAGGGAACGGGCGCCCATTGGCAACTGCAAATGCATTACGTACAAAGGGAATTGTGAAGAACATGCTTGGAGATTGCGAGATAAAAAACGTGGAGTGTGTAGTGGCGAAAGAAAACTTGGAATGGCTGTGGAGAAGTCTTGTGGGTGTAACGCTGGAGCCTATTGATTTTACTTCGTTGAGGAAAATAGTAGCAATATCCCTACCTTCTGTCATCCAAGTCCGGGAGATGGGAGCTTGCAAAGCACTTCTGACCTTTGACAGTGATATGCATGCAGATGTGACGTACACCTTCCATTTGAATAGCCTACTACAAACTTTTCATAAGGTTAGGAAGTGGGACGAGTTGGAGCGGTGTGAATCGCGTAGGGTTTGGCTCGAATGTTTCGGTGTTCTGTTATCTGCTTGGTCTGCCGATACTTTCAAAATGATAGGAGGCCAGTGGAGAACAGTTGTTAGATGTGCAAAGGAGACCAAATTGTGCAGCACGCTCACAGCAGGACATATTCTGATTGATACGTGTGTCATGGAAGTTATTCAGGAGAGGATCCGTATTACTTGTGGTTCGGGGGGCTACGACGTTTTGGTAAAGGAGGTTGGTTTTGATCCGTGTGACATGCAGTGTCGTGGGACTGTTACAGACATGGATATTGCCACCAAAGAGACTACGAGCCATGAGATAACAAATCCGGGCACGGAAACGGGTGCACGGCAGAACGAACAGTTGAGCCTAGCAAGGACGGACGGCCAAGATGAGGGGTTGATGATGGTGGTGCGACGGGGAGACGAGGAGGACAGGGGCAGGCTAGTAATTTTTCACGATATTTTGAATGAGTGGGTTAAATGTGGTGCAAATCAAAATCGCGGAGAATCAGCAACGTACCAATCTGTTAATGGCTATAATCAAGGAGCCCCTGATCTTGGAGGTGAAAACGGTGATACTTATGATGCTGACTCGGACAAGACGGTAACGTGTGAATATGATCCTTTATGAAATGGGTTGAAACGGCATAATGGGCTAAAAAAAGCTACTGCCAATGGAAAGAAAAAACGGACAGTTGGGCCAAGGAAGAGTGGGCTGACTAAAATAAACAAATCTGAAGGTAAGGAAGAAATGCAATTGGGCTTGGGTTTAACACATGGTGGGCATGACCCGGTTCATGAGGGGGAATCGATGCTTCTCCTGCCTCCTGTACAAGCAGACCTGGTTGCGGTGAGCCCCCTAGGAGGGAGCGTTGACCCCTGTCTCGGAGATGGCAGCCATGGGAGCCGGCGGATTGCAGAACCGGGAAGCTGGGTGAACCGAAGTGCTGGGACCGCTGGAGATGGGGTTGTCGCCGGGGCTGGACTTGCCGGTGAGGCGGGGGATTCGGAGTGCCGACTGGCTCCTGTGCAGCGCCCTAATGACCTGGCTATGGTGAGGCCCGGCCGAGAGCATGCGGACCACCGTCTTGAAAGTGGCGGCAATGGGACTAGGCGACTTGCAGCCGAGGGAACACCCTTGACCCGCAGTGCTGTGAACGATGGAGATGGTGGATATGGCGAAGGTGAGCTCGTCAATGGTGAGGCTCTATTGTCTGGCCATGTTAGGCATGATGGAACAGGGCGCGGTGCGATACGGCAGGTGGTTGAAGCAAGCTCCGGTGGGAAGGGGCAGGATGCTGTGGTGGACGGCATGCGTGACGAGACCCTGGCCCAAGATAACGATGTGATATCAGGGTGTAGGAAACATGATGTAAACAATGTCGGGCTGGGGAAAGGACGAGTGCATGGCCTGGACCAGGGTGATGGAAGTGGGGCTGTTGGAAGGGCAGTGGACGGTTGCAGAGGCGCTGGACCAGAGCAGGGTGACGATGAGCAAGGGGACGGAGATAGTGACTGTCAATGCATAGAGGACCAGATTCTGGAGAACAAATTGACTTGGGAGCTGGCAAGAGAATCAGGGGATGTGCTATGCAATGATGAAGACGATATAATGGCAATCCTACAGGCACAGAATGAAGAAATAGCACGGAAGAGGAAAGTGGCTAAACAAAAGGCTAAGATGAGGCGGTGCAGACCTAAAACTCAAAAACAGGTGTGTAAAAATAATTATAAATGATTTTCAGTTCTTGGAATGTTAGAGGATTAAGGGGTGACGGAAAATTGAGAATGGTGAAGGAGTTAAAAAACAAACATAACTTGAGCTTGATAGGGTTGATTGAGACTAAACGGCAGGTTATGACGAGGCTTGATATTGGGAGGATCTGGGGAGGTAGTGGGGCGGGATGGGAATATGTAGGGTCGAACGGTGCATCTGGTGGTCTCTTGATGATTTGGGATGAAACTTTTTTTAAACTAAATCAATGCTATAAGGGGGAAAGGTGGTTATGCGTTGAAGGTGTCTTGCTGAAGAATGACTTCAATTGTGCCTTCTTCTTGGTATATGGTGAGGATAGTAGAGAAGAAAAGAGTCACGTGTGGGAGGAGTTGAGCTACATTGCTAGCCTATGTCAGGTTCCTTGCTGTTTCATGGGAGATTTTAATGAGATAGTGACAGTGGAGGAACGGAAAGGGACTGCTAGTTTGCCTTTGTCTGCAGTTGATTTTAGGAGTTGGATCCAAGACATGCACCTAGTGGATTTGCCGCTTACAGATCGGAAGTTTACGTGGTTCCGCGGCCGTTCATGTAGTCGAATTGATAGAGCTATGGTGAGTGTGGAATGGCTGGAGGAGTTCCCTGAGACCCGATTAAGGGGCGGACCACGGGCTTGTCAGATCACTGCCCTATCATTGTGGAAGGCAAAAGGATGAGCGGAGGGCCTAGGCCTTTTCGAAGTCTTGATTCGTGGTTTACACATGAAGTTTTTCTTCGAATGGTTAGGGAGGAATGGAGAGGTTTGGGGAGCTGGAGTTCACAGATAAATTGAAGGAATTAAGGGGCCCTTTGGGGAGATGGCATAAGGAGAACTTTGGTGAGATGGACAAGAAAATATCGAAGTTTGAGGAGGAGATTAAAAAGGTGGATGATATGGTAAGTAATGGAGTGTATGATGGAACTATTGAGGCTAGGAGAAAGGCGCTAGTTCCTTGCTGTGAGAGGTGGTACGTGAGGAAAGAAATTCACTGGAAGCAAATGTCTCGGTCTCGGCAAGCGAAGGATATGGACAGAAACACAAGATACTTCCACCATATAGCGTCAACTAGACGGAGGAATAACCAGATCGATACTCTGATAGTCAATGGCAGACTGGTAAGGAACCAAGCTAGGATCAAGCTGGCGATTAAAGAGTTTTATAAAGATCTGTATCATCAGGAGAAATCTCCTTTGGTGGGATCAGAGATGGTCTGGTAGAAAGGATAGATGAGGATGAGGCGGCAACCTTGGAGGTGATGCCATCAGCAGAGGAAATCAGAGAGGCAGTGTGGGATTGTGAATCATCGAAGGCGCCAGGCTATGATGGATACAACATGAAATTCATTAAGAGGTGCTGGGATGAGATTGGGGCTGAATTTATGACAACAGTGATGAGGTTCTTTCAGACATCCAGGTTACCAGCAGATTCTAACATTACTTGGGTGGCTTTGGCCCCTAAGTTCACTGGTGCGAAGGAGATTAAAGACCTAAGACCGATTAGTATGGTGGGATGTGTGTACAAGGTTATCTCGAAGGTCTTAGTGAGGAGGATGAGAGCAGTGATGCCAAAGTTGGTGGGGGAGACTCAGAGCGCATTCGTAAAGGGTAGGAAAATCCATGATGGGGCTCTCATAGCGTGTGAAACAGTGCACTGGCTTAGAAGGAGAAAGAAGGAGGCAGCCATCATCAAGCTAGATTTTCAAAAAGCGTATGACAGAGTCAAGTGGAGCTTTTTGGATATTGTGCTACAAAAAATAGGATTTGGGCACCGGTGGAGGATGTGGATTATGGAATGTGTGAGCACAGCTTCTATGCCGGTCCTGATTAATGGGTCACCATCTAAACCGTTTAAATTAGAGAGGGGATTGAGGCAAGGCAACCCGCTTTCTCCGTTCCTCTTTGTGTTGGTTGTGGATGTTTTGCATAGAATGGTTGGTGAGGCAGTCAGGAATGGACGTATTTCTCCTTTGGTGGTTGGTCGAGACAGCGTGGAGCTATCACATCTCCAGTTTACTGATGATACAATTCTGTTTTCTCCACCTGAAGATGAGACAATGAAGAACTACAAGCGGCTCCTGCGTTGGTTTAAGTTGATGTCAGGGCTCAGTATTAACTTCGACAAGTCTAGCTTGATTCCTATCAATTGTGAAGAGTAGTGGGTACACAGTATGTGTAGGCTGTGGGGTTGTAAGGAAGACTCCCTCCCTGTGAAATACCTTGGAGTCCCCTTAGGAGCTAATCCAAGGCTGGTTAAGACCTGGAAGCCTATCATCGATAAAGTGGAAGAGAAACTAAGTCTTTGGAAGGCGAAGGTGCTAAACAAAGCGGGAAAGTTTGTGCTCATCAAATCAATCTTGAACAGCTTACCAGTGTACTATTTGAGCCTCTATAAGATGCCGAAGGCAGTTGCTGAGAAGTTGATTTCCCTGTAGAGAAGATTCCTATGGAGTAAAGAGGATGGGAGGAATGGCATGGCGTTAGTGAAATGGGAGTTGGTACAAGCCCCGAAAAAGCTAGGCAGGTTGGGAGTCGGCGATGCTATGCTTCGTAACACTGCCTTATTATTCAAGTGGTGGTGGTGCTTTGCGAAGGAGGACTGCCCGCTTTGGAAGAAGATAGTCTGTTCCTGTAATAATCTGAGACCTAATGAGTTATTGTCCACTCAAGTGCTGCCTACTAGAGGAGGCCCATGGAAGGATATTTGCCATATGCAAATTAAGGAGCATCTCAGGGAGAAGATGATCACAGGTCTGGCAATGGAAATTGGTGATGGACAGCGGACTCGATTTTGGGAGGATGTATGGATACATGGTGGATCCTTGAAAGAGCAGTTCCCCAGGCTCTTCTCTGTTTCAAATCAGTGTGATTCGATCATTAGGGATTGCGGGTTTTGGGATGGGTTAGAGTGGATTTGGAATTTCTAATGGAGGAGAGAGTTGTTCCAGTGGGAGTTAGACCTTCTGAATCAATTACATGAGACTCCGAGACCTGTCAGGATAGTGAATAATCGAGAGGATAGGGTTGTGTGAAAATTTGATAGACTTGGTATATTTTCGACTAACTTCTTTGTGCAGGTGCTACAAGAAGGAATGCTTTCGGAGGATGTCACTAGCTACAGCTTCACAAAGACCATCTGGAAAGGTCTGGTTCCGCCAAGAGTAGAGTTGTTTGCTTGGTTTGTCCTGGTAGGCAGGGTGAATACCAAGGAACGGCTAAGACGCTAAGTCAGTTCGGGATTATAAGTAAGGACGATACGAGTTGTATTTTATGCACTAAGGATGTGGAGCAGGTCGATCACTTGTTTCTTGGCTGTGAATTTGTTTGGCAGGTGTGGAGTGCTTGGGTATCTGTCTTTGACCGGCCCTGGGCTTTCCCGAGGGCGATGAAGGACCATTTTTTAAATTGGACAAAGGAGCCGCGTGGAAAAGAGGCTCAAAAGCAGCGTCTGAGGTGCTTCTGTGCGATCATCTGGTACATCTGGTTGGAGAGGAATAGGAGAATATTTCAGAATCAAACCAAAGGCGTAGAAGACATTTTCACACAACCATGCTCAGCTACGAGTGGAGTGGTACCACGTCCTAGTGTTGATGGCTTTGCCGGAGAGGACACGTGAATCTCCTTTCTTTGGTTGTTGGTACTTCTTGGAGTTGCTTTCTTTTTGTGTTGTTTTACGCTGATTGCTCCACCGAGTGTGTTGAGCTCTTTAGTATTCAAAAAAAAAAAAAAAAACAAAGAAAAAGAAAAAACACAACAACACAGCAACAATAAAAGAACGATTGACAAAAAACACACGAAGAAGAAAAAGAAAAATCGCGAAGACGAAGAAAGAATGCGAAGACAAAGAAAGAATAATGCGAAGAAGGAAGAAAGACAAAAAAGTTTGCGCTAGTAAAGCACATGTGTACATGCTGGTGTAATAAAAGTGATTTCTGTTGAGTTTATGCCAACTTGGTTGGACTTGATTGCAAAAAAGAGTTGGATGTTTAGCTGGACTGTAAATTTAATTAAATAATTATATGAAATAAAATGTAATTTGGCTGGCAGAGAAATCGCACAATCCGTAATGATTAGTGTCTAACCCACGGTGCGGAGGGAAGTTAAAGGAAAAAACCTGAGCTTATAACATATTTATCATCGTTATTGTGTATCGACATTTGCAGGACGTGATCTTTTCTGTGGTGGTGATTTATTTACAACGGAGTAATCGGTCTTAAATGCTGCTACATTCGTTGAGATCCCCTTGGTAATTCCAATAGAATGCAGTTTCTCCTTTTTACAGGTATTGGGAGAGGATGATGCACAAGCAACACCAGAAACGGACCGCAGTGACAATTTATTATTATCCTCCGAAAAAATAGCGGGCTTTCGTGTGAAGCGAAGCTTTAACTTGGGTAATTCCTTATTAGTTTCCTTTTGCCGCGGTGCGGAACTGCTTGTAGATTCAATAGGTACCAGCCGTCCATTAACTTGATTTGTGAACACAAAGGTCACCTGAAAAAATGTATTATAGAATTAAAATTGACTGTTTAATTTAATCTTTTATATTGTATATTCTATACTGAATACTAGAAGCAGTAAGCTATGGGGCACAAAAAGACTTGCAAACCATGCATTAAATACATTTGAGTTTAACAACTTTCCCAGGAACTAGAGGAGAGCAAAAATGTCAGAAAGCTACAGCACACCTCATCACCAGCTGAAGCCTGAAGGATGGCATCTGGTACAGAAGCAGAGGAGAAGTGATGGCCCCAACTGCCTAAATCTTCTTCCAATGGTGTCCCCACCTGATGGGAAACGCATTGGAATCAAAATTAGAATGATATGCTCTTTATCTCCCCTTGACCCTTCTATCAAGAGGCAAGATGGAGTGTGGAAGGTGAAACAGGAGTGATAAGTAGAATAAAAAATTTACACCCTAAATAGGAGAACCTGTACAAATTGACTCATTTATCCAACAAATATACCTGCTTTTCTGACCTTTTTAACTTCTCTAAGCAGCCAGCAATTTCTGCAAATCCACCTATGTCAGTGGTTTCTTCATCAGATTCACAATCAGGGGCTGCATATTTCTTTTCAGTAGTTTGAGGTGCATCATCTGTTTGACATCGAGTGCAACACATCTTTTCATGAATCTCCGACCTAAATACGTGATAGAGCAGACATTAGACTGAGAATTATTTATATAAGATCACTTAAAGATGCCACTTGAGTTTACACTCTCACAACAAACTACTACTCTCGCTGAACACACACATGCATGTCAGCATTGTAAGTATTAATTGTATTGCACTGGAATTTGAGCTTTGCAAAACATAAGGTAGTTTGCCTTGTAACCTGAGGTCACAGATTCAAATCATGAAAACATCTCCAATCACAGGAGTAAGATTGTGTACAACTACACTCCACAGATGAGAGCTCATACAAAAGCCACCCATCAGTTGTACTAAACTTAATTTAACCGCAATATTAAAGATATAAAAGTATGGTGCATGGACCAGTTTTTTTTATCACAGCAAAACGATTACTCATACCTATGGATTGAATATATGTTTCTAAGTCACCAGTAAATCTCATCCATATTGCTTTCCTCTGTATTCTATTGCTTAGTTTCTAGCGGTGATCAGGTTTCATCCACTAGTCATTTTGGTGTTTCCTTCCCACATATGTATCTTGGGTTGTTCATCAAATTCAATAATTTCAGAAGCATTGGGATTTAGACATGGAAAGATCATAAGAAGAATTAGAATATTTCAATCTAGTCATCAGTCAAAATCATCAGAAGACCACCAGTTTCAGCATAAAATTCAGGGTACTAATTCATTGGAAATCAATTAGAAAAGATTCTCTCCTTTCCAAGTTTCTACTCAAATCCAGATAACATATGCAAATCTGAGCCAATACCCTAACTATATAAAGATAAAAGAGCTGGAATACATTACTTGGCATTCTCATGAAAGGTGAACAAATTGCGAAGATCCTCTGTTGAAAGGAAGTTACCCTAAAAATCAGTGTGTGGATAGAATTGTGAGACCTAACTAATAGCATCAACCAAAGCACATGACCATGGTAGAAGCAGAAATTTTTACCTGTGCCGCAAGGCTATCAGTTTGCTCCTTCTGAATGACCTTTTGCAACCCTTCTTTTGACATCTGACGCTGGTAGACCTAAACATGAGTTTTAACCGTTCAATGAGGGGAGAAATGTAAACAGAAATTTCTCAGTGTGTGCATTGATAATAAATGAATATAAATGATAGTTTTTTTGTTTAATAAATCTTTACAACAATCTAACCTTTTCTTCTATTGTTCCAGTACTCAAAAATCTATAAATATATACTCTTTTCTTCTGTCCATCCCTCCAGACTCTTGCTGCAGCCTGATTATGAGTAAGGAAAAGTTGGAAACAAAAGCATGTAAGATATAGACAAAAATGAAAGAATGCATGTTAAAATTCTAATCAGAGAATACTGCTTAAACCCAGGGCATTACTTGTTTATCATTTGCTGGGTTCCAGTCAGGATCAAACAACACAAGTCGATTTCCACCAATCAAATTGAGTCCACAACCACCAGCCTTGCTGCTTAACAGAAAAACAAATTCGTCCTGCAGTATGTCAACCAAGGAATGTGATAAAGTGAAAGATGAAGCGAGAATAATAAACCAAACACCAGAATTTTGAATTGAACCATAAAGTGAAAGTTATTTACCTTAGATGGGTCATTAAAGAAGTTGACCAACTTCTGCCTTTTTTTGATTGATGTAGCACCATCAAGCCTCAGGTAAGGGTACCCTTGTTCCCGACACAATTGCGCAAAAAGATCGAGAGTCTGTTTCATGATAGAAAAATAAGTTTAGCAAACGAGAACCAGAAGGGTAACAAGACAAACATGAGAGATTCAATTAAACATCAAGGTTGAGAGGCACAAATATTCCATCTCTAACTGCAAGAGTGAGCATGAACCTGTACATATGTGTAAGATAAATAGGATTCTCATTTCTCTCCATTAGTCTTTGATGTTCTAGATTCTGTATTGCCTAGCCTGTCTATTCAAGCCTAATTAAACCATGAAACAGTCAGAGAATGTTGCTCGCTGTATTTCCTTTTCTTGGGCTAGTATCTTTATTTCTCGGATAACATTCTACCAGAGCTTGGCAAGATAAAATATGAGTGTCATGGTTGGTTCATGGCAGAAGTTGACAAAACTCATTCCCATCTATGAGTTCATTGCCAGTGTTCCTTAAATGTGTCTAATGCCAGCTTTGACAGCTTATAGTATGTATCTTGCTCCACATCAGGTTTTCTTAGGGATTAAAGGAGATGATGGCATTGCAATAAGGAACAAATATATTGTGAATGATTGAAAGTTTTTCTACAGTGAACCTCATGTGTCAATAAGTTTTCGGAGTACAACATGTAATAAGTCAGAAAGACATGGTAATCTACATGAGACGATCAAAACTAATGATATCACATCTTACATATGCATGGAGTCATGGACCAATTATTAACACACTCAACATTATTAAGATATCCAACATTATTCATACAATTTTTAGAATTTTCATAGCAAAATTCCCTTAGATGTTTCATCAATATCTCAAGGGTAGGTTGCTTTTGGTTTTGTTAAAATTTACACAACCATAACTCTACACATATCTCTTAATTTAAAAATTCTTCATTTTCAATGCAATCCAACTTGTTGACCAGACCCAACTAGTCTGTTACATTGGGATGACCCAAACCAAGTATGAGATTAAATTGGAATGGAACCTGAAACCCATGTATTGTTGGGTTGAACCAACCCTTGACACCTTTAATTGTCAAGCAGTAAATCAGTAACCAATAATAATATACAACAACAATACTTCCATTATGTTCTTTATATATGATATTAGAGATTTTATTTGAATGGCATCATTACTGACCACAAAAACTACAAATTTCCTTTAGTAAATTAAACAAATCATTTCACGCAAAAGTACTATAATTTGAAGTTTGAACAATCACATAACTAAAACCAGTTATCTAAATCTAGTACCCAACACGAGTACCCCAACTTTCTATATTCTTTTTTAGTAATATACCTGAGTGTAGTTTGAGACCAAGACAATGCGATCAGTTGTTCTCTGACGTAAATGAGCAAGTAACCTTGCTAAGACATGCATTTTCCCAGATAGCTCGACCCAAGCTCCATGCTCTCCTGTCCGTGAGCCAGACCTATGAAGAACACCCCCCAAACAAAATATGATGATTAAATTTAAACATTAAACATATAAATGAAACTTAGGCTAAAAATCTCTACCTTCCAGATAGCATTTGTGGAGGAAAGAATCGAAGGCAGTCTTCAAAACCTGAATTTCCGGGACTCCCACTTTTTATGGTATCGTAGATCAACTACAAACACTACTTCAGTTAGGAAGAAAATATGACTGAATTACTGAAACTTAATAATCATGAATGGTTAAGACAGGATTGTGTAAAAAAATCCAATTGATGGTCAAGGTAACACGAGGAAATCGATGTGATCCCCCTTCTTTTTTCTTTCTTTGGTTTTTTTTCAAAGAAGAAAAAATTTCCCTGCAGGAGAAAATCCCAAACATACCTTTGGATGATTGCATAGCTTTTTGAGAGCTGTTATGTAGGCCAAGATCTTGGATTGCTTCTGTTCTTCATTAATTGCACGTCTAACCTGTGATTCGGCACACGGATTTAACAATTCTGGTCTGATGATATTGGTTTTGGCAAAATACAACAGATAAAGACCTATTAAAGATATAGATTTTCTCAAGCAAAACTGAACTTTACATTTTTGGATTGTATAAAATGTTTGTAAAGGTCGGACTGTAAGGGAGTCAACTTGCAGCAAACAACTTCAACTATCTGCATCAGAAAAGAGACAGCACATGGATAATTGGATATTGATCAAGTGTCACTTCTAAACACAATGACCTGTGAACAGTTGTCTTTATTTCTTTTAAGGGCCTTGAATTTTATGTTCAAATATTATAATACTCAACAAGACACATGTTTCCTTTTACTTTTTAATTAAGAACATTGAGAGAGGAAAACTACAGTGCTAGTTATTTATAAATGTAACATTTCAAAAGCAATATTACTGAAAATTCAGAGAAAGAAATAATCCATTCATATGATTGATTCTTTTGAGCAATTATATGTAAGTGAAAAGTGAAATAGATCAGCAAGTTTGCCATGCAGATAAAGAAAACTATAATACCTTTGGTGGCAAGTGATTAGATAATAATGCATTAGTCCTTCTTAATATGAACTGCAACGACATACCAGCCAGTTAATAATGAGATAAAGAGTATTTTTAATCAGAGTATGAAAGAAACCAGGGGCACTATAATATGTATCAGTTCTAACTTGGTAATAATAACTTATTTGCTATCAAGCTGAATTACATCTGCAGTGACCACAGATGGATAATACAGAACTCTTTAAAATTAGGGGGTGATAACCAGCTCACATCCATAGGCGAAGAAATAATTAATACCCGATTTACTTTGGCACTTAATTCTGCAGAGCGTTCTGCACCTAGCTTCTTCTCTTCTGTAGTGGCATTTGGTTCTCTTCCACTGATGATTGGAGCCTTTAAAATGCAAGTAGGACACGTTTAAAATCAGAAACGCAAGAGAAGGGTATAAAACTCGTTTTCAGCATCATACTCTAAAAAGAGCTTTCATAGATTGGTTTGTTCTATTAGTTTGGGTACACTATAGCCTAATATTTAACAAGTGAATAGCTCTGCTTTCCAAATTAGCAGAACATTCTGACTAAAGAAGAGCTTGAGCTTTTGACTTGTATCCAAAAAATAAAATATAAAGTGATCAACGCACCTCATAGTAACGTCGAAAATTGGCAATATCACCCAGTATTCCAGGATTAGTAAAATTAACCATTGCAAAGAATTCCTCCAAGTCATTCTGCAAAATATGTCCATAAAAGTATAAACATAAATGGTTATTTAGGATTGTAGCACGAAACACAGAGCTATACATGCATAGAATCTCACCTGCAAAGGAGTTCCTGACAATAGAATTCTACGTTTACATGGAAGAGCTGCCAATGCCTGATTCAGGAAGTACAGGCGAGAAACTCAGAATCACAGCCATCAAGGTGCCTTGAACAAAAGTCAGAAACATGCCTTTAAACCGGAGAAATTTTGTACAGTACCCTGTTTGTTATCGTCTGATCATTCTTTAGTCTGTGAGCCTCATCACAAATAAGGAGGTCACAAGAGCCACTAGAGCTAAACTTTGACGAATGCATTCGGAATGTCTCATACGAAACAATGAGCACCTGTAAAATTTGGTAATGAGTACATATGTAGTTTAAGCTATACAGTCACGCACAGCTAAAAAAGGAGGGGAAATTTTGCCTGTATAGTGCTGTGGGGCCTTGTAAACTTGTCAATCCCAGAGAGAACATCTTCTCTAGTGCTTTCACAGAGAGCAAGAAGACGAACTCTTTCTCCAATCCACTTCTTGATCTCAGCTTCCCAATTGCTGACAAGGCTGGTAGGAGTTACAATGATAGCCTTTCTAACCAGTGGATTCCCATCAAATCCTTGGCAAATTAGAGTATATAGTAATGTAATTGACTGCAATGTCTTCCCCAAACTGTTTTAAGAAAAAAACGTAGCATCACAGTCTGCCTTATAATGTGAAATTTTGAAAAGGAGTATTAAAAAGAAGAGCTTACCCCATATCATCAGCCAAAATGCATCCATCTATATTGTCTGCGCTACACAGGCCAGAGACACAATCAAACATGAACTGAACTCCTTCTCTGTATCAGAAAGCAGGATGAACAGTACACATGTTAATGTGAATCCATGGTTCCAGTACTCAAACATAAAAATGCAATATGAGTATAGTAAGAACCTCTGATGTGGACGAAGGAAACGAACAAGCAACGGGTCAACTGCAATGGTGGTTAAATTGGAAGTTTGATTCTCGTCGAGGGCGCGCCAGAGTATGAGAGGATCAATGCCAGGGGGCAAAGGAAGTTCGATTTTGTGGTGAGGCTGCTCGTCGGCAAGGTCAAAGGAGCTTGCATTTTCATTTGCGTTCAAGTCCAAGAGAGGGGGTCGGGGTGAACAAGTAGAAGAACCCCAAGGGACAAACCTCTTGCGGGCGGAAAGGCGACGGGTAAGCGCATTATCATTATCGTAAGTGTGATTGGACGACGGAGGTTTAAAGGGCTTTCTACAAGCACCTCCTCCTCCCACTGATAGAACTCGAGGTAGCAGGGACTGCCTCTTAACTATGAGGTTGCCCCTATAAGTACCAATTTGCAAAATTCCAATGGATTTTGAAAAATTATGACTCAGATTCGTATCCTAAACACAAATATACGAAGCAAACAACTCTTGACTATAAATCGAAAGATGACTTACCTGAGGAGAGCATCCACATTCTGCGATTTGCGTTGGTCGTCCGCCGGAGAGGAACATTCTTCGTATTCCTCATCGGAAGAAGAAGAACAAGACACCACTTCATCTTCATCTTTCTCTTCCATTCTCACTCTCTCCGCCCCCGCCTCGCCAATTCAAGTTTCAACTTCTTACTTTGCCGCCGTACATAGCTTTCTTTCTTTCTTTTTTTTTTTTCTTTTTCTTTTTTCTTTTCCGGCTACAAAACAGGACCTTTTTATACGTAAATAAAAGAGAAAAGGACAAATAGATCCCGACCTTTTGTCCTATAGACATTTTTATCTTTGACCATTAATACTTTTAAGTCCTTAACTTTCACAAAACTTGGAAGGATAAGTCCCTGACGTAGGCATTTGGATAGATCAGTCCGTGACGGAAGTATTTGGACGGAGGGACTGATCCGTCCAAATTTTGTGAAGGTCAGGGACTTAAAAGTATTTTTCAATAGTTAGGGACGAAAATGTCCGCAGAACAAAAGGTCAAGAATTTATTTGTCCTTTTCTCTAAATAAAATAAGATAACTATTTTATTTAACAATATAAGTAATATATGAAAGGTGGAAATTCAGGTGCAGTTGACTTCACGTGAAGTTGATACCTGAGAATCGTTAAATGATTCGACTGATTTGACTAAATTTTCATCTAATGGCTCTTAGGTATCAATTTCACGTGAAGTCGACTTCACCTGAGTTTATCAATTTAAATTCTGAAATAGAATATAGTGAAATGTTTGGGTAATGGATCCTCTCCATTGTTAAAAAAAATTAAGGGTGTAAAGTGTGATCTTTAACCCTTTATTATTCTCTCTCTCATATTTATTATTAATCTCACTTACAAAATTAATGGTGAGAGATTACACTTTACTCTCTCAATTGTTAAAAAAATTGAGAGGATCCATTCCCGTAAATACAAAATATATACACATAGACTAAATTTTTGAAATGGTCTTTTAGATTAGACTCTTGCATTAGTTTTATCTTTGAATTTTTAATTGTACTATTTTAGTCTTCAAAATTAAACTCTAGACTCCATAAAAATACTCAAGCCCATTTTCGATCTAAGTCAGCAAATTAAAATGTTGATCTAACAAGTCATTGTCAGGGTAAAAATGGTGCAGATTAGAAATTCAAAAATAAAATTAGTACAAAAATCTAATTTAAAATAGTATTTTAAAAATTTAATCTATATATATTTCATGATATGAAAAAAATGTTAATATGCATTTGAGATCTCATTCATTTCACAAAAATGAGTATATC
>NC_029789.2:21532715-21539888 GCF_000816755.2 Arachis ipaensis
AGTATTTAAAACTTAAAATTTCTATCAAAAAAATCAATACAAATATTTCTTATTTTAAAAAAATACAAAAATTATATAAAATAAATTGATAGACACAATTTCTATTTTTAAAAAATTTAAAAAAATTTGTCAGTTAAGATAAGAGATATTATCCTAATTGTTACAAGAAGTCCCACCAAAATTACTCATTGACTATCTATCTTATTATATAAAAGAAGTTCTTAACTACTCCATGTACACGTATCCCCAAAGAGTCCGGCTAGGGAGACAATGACATATGTATACAATATGTACAATGGGCTTTTTATCTAGCCCACTCATATTTAAAAATAATAATAAACACCCAGATAACCTAATTGTAATCCCTAAAAAAAATTACTCCCAATTCACCCCTTTTGACTGTGCTACCCTACCACCAAAACACCTCCTCATCACTGTTCACCTTCCCCCGACACCGCCACGTAGCTGTCCAAATCGCAATCTGCAGCAGCACCTGAAACACGTCTGCATTGGAGACCCGCTGTTCGCGATAAATCCCCATCGGTGGCAGCGTCGGGATCGCACGGTCGTTCCTCCATGCCAACGCGAGTTGCTGGGCCCAGGTGCCGCGCTTGTTCGCCCTTGGCGGAAGCATCACCGGTGTACTTTTTGCAGCTGCGTATCTGTTCCTTGTTTCGCTAACTGACGTGGTCCAGAACCTCTTCGACCATCCATGGTGAGTGCTTTACTTTCTTCTTTTCATGATTACTCCCTGCAATTGGTACTTGTTTTATAGAGTGTTTAAGATGTTTATTTTTCTGAAACTACATGGTGAAAAAGAAATAAATAGAATTTTAGTATTTTTGGAGCATGAGAAATTAGCTGTTGCTTGAGATTGTTACAATTGATTTAACAGATTCGCTGCCTGACGTGAACTATTTACCGGGACTAACACGAACAGCAGAACTATATCGTCGTCGAACGTCCACGTTGAGTGGGTTAGTTAGTTTCTTCCTTTCATGAAACATCTTTCACCTTGCAGTTTGTAATGTAAAGAGTGTATGTTGCTTATTTGCTTGATTTTACATGGTGAAAACGCAGTATATGGAATTTTAGTATGTTCGAGCATGTGAAATTAGTTCTTGTTTGAGATCGTTGCAATTGATATAACTTTTGAGCGGGAAAGGTGAAATAAGGTTGTTAAGCTAGTTTAAATATAATTTTATTTTTCTGCCCGGTGGGGACCTTTGGATGCGATGTTACGTAAATCAGCTGATCACTGGCTTCTTATTATTGACCATAATTGAATGGTTACTTTAGTAGGGTATTGGATGTTCGGTGATAATGATAGATTTTTTTCCCCATGTAATTGGATGGTTACTTTAGCTGGGTTTTGGATGTTTGGTGTTCATGATAGATTTTTTTTGCCCCTTTAATTGGATGGAAAATGCAGTAGGTAATCAGATTGTTGGTTTTCACATTCACATGTATCCATGCTTGATTATAGTTTTTCTTTTCATGATTACTCCCTACAGTTGGTACTTGTTTCATAGAGCATTTAAGATGTTTATTTTTCTGAAACTACATGGTGAAAAAGAAATAAATAGAATTTTAGTTTTTTGGAGCATGAGAAATTAGTTATTGCTTGAGATTGTTGCAACTGATTTAATAGATTCGCCGCCTGACGTGAACTATTTACCGGGACTGACACGAACAACAGAACTATATCGTCGTCGAGCATCCACGTTGAGTGGGTTAGTTTCTTCGTTTCATGAAACATCTTTTACCTTGCAGTTTGTAATGTAGAGAGTGTATGTTGCTTATTTGCTTGATTTTACATGGTGAAAATGCAGTATATGGAATTTTAGTATGTTCGAGCATGTGAAATTAGTTCTTGTTTAAGATCGTTGCAATTGATATAACTTTGGAGCGGGAAAGGTGAAATAAGGTTGTTAAGCTAGTTTAAATATAATTTTATTTTCCCGCCCGGTGGGGATCTTTGGATGCGATGTTACGTAAACCAGCTGATCACTGGCTTCTTATTCTTGACCATAATTGGATGGTTACTTTAGTAGGGTATTGGATGTTCGGTGATAATGATAGATTTTTTTCCCATGTAATTAGATGGTTACTTTAGCTAGGTTTTGGATGTTTGGTGTTCATGATAGATTTTTTTGGCCCCTTTAATTGGATGGAAAATGTAGTAGGTAATAAGATTGTTGGTTTTTCTTTTAATTGAATTGGTTGTTTTTTTTTTCATTCTTTCATGGTTTTTTTAAGTAAAATAATCCATGTATGATATGAAAATTGGCTTCTGATATGAGATACCAAATACTAATTTTAAGTGAAATTGGTGGCTAATTTAATATCTATTCGCGTTTCTGTCTCTGGCTGTAAACATTGAGTTATGGGGCTGTCATTTTGTTGAATCGAGTGAGAATAGTTTACATTTTTTATGATTGTTATGTTGGTAACTGATTGACCTGGTCTGTTGGACCAATTAAACTGATGCTAATGGAATCCTTTTTGTTTATGGGTGTTATACATGTATTCGCTGATTGTTCTTCATGATAGATATTTTTACGTGTTTAATGGGTGGCTTAGTAAGCAGTCGAATGACTGCTTGTTTGATTATGGTTTTTCTTTCAATTAAAAATGCGTAATGTATGGAGTAATGGATGATTAAATCGGTTGATGTCTGATTTTTTTTAACGAGATGTTTATTTAATAAATTTTGATACGTTACTTGATTGTTCTGCTTCTGTACGTCAAGGTTGGATTGTGCAAAATTGGCCTCTATTGAACAGATTTTTGTTGCTGCTGTTGCTGGTTTACTTCGTTTTCATTCAAAGTTTTGTCAAATTTTGACTTAGTTAGTACAATAATAATTCAACATGGATGATTACTTTACTACGTATCCGAATGGATGATTTTCATTCTAGCAATTCCTATTTTTTTTGTGCTAAGTAATTGATTTTTTTGCATCATTTGCTCTATGGATTGTGAGTTTGTTGAATACTTGAGCACATTTTAGTTGCTCACAGATTACTTAAATGGATAGAACCATCCGTAATTATAGTAAAATGAACATCCGTCTTAGTTTAAATGGCTTAAAGTATAGTACATGATGTATCTCAATCCCTATGCAACTTGTTATTGAGCTCTCAATCCGTCTTAGTAAAATAAACATTCGGACTATTTTACTGATTAGACTATGTCTATTGTGGCCAAAAGGTGGCTGTGGCTTTTACTGATCTTCCAATGACATAATTCAAAGTAAACAACACCCAAATTCTCAAAGCTCTTGGACTTGAAGAAGAAACGGTAACATTTCCACTGGTAGCCTCCTGTATTTGAAACATTAAGTGACCTCAACGCAGTCATTCCTGTATTTAGATGAAAATATACCAAATGAGACAACAAAATAGATTGAAAGGTATTAAATCATAAAGATATGCAGAAAATACCAGATAACAATTTCAAAGTTTTATCCGTCAAGTTGCAATTCTGGGACAGGTTAAGCTGTGTAAGAGAGGTCATCTCTTTTATGTGTTTTACACCTCCATCAGTTAATCCTCTGCCACATATTTTAAGGAATTGTAGCTTCTTGAAAGCTGCATCAAAGAACATAGAGAAAATAATATTTCAGCTTGCAATCCATGTTGAAGAACACACTTATGCTGTTCTATGATTTTCATATATGAAGATGCAATGTGGGGTTGAATGGGATCTCTCAATAGTATTAACTCTTAGATTGTGTTGCTGTTTTAGGCTATTATAGTGTTCTCAAGTACAGGAATAAAAGAGACATGAATTTATTCTATCAAGAAGTACAAAAGAATCTCATTACATTTTCAAATACAATAATACTTAATAACTGCAGAAGTACAGACATCCACTTAGATTCATTTATTATCTTTAACAATTTACAACACTTTCATCACAAAGCTGCACTTTTAGCTCAATACTCCTATGACAAACACCCAACAAAGAATCTCCATTGTCATTCATTCCCATTTCAGATATAAATTACTCATTTTTATCTTAGAACATCAAGTTTGCATGTCACAACCAGGTATGTTAAAAAGAAACATACTGTTGCATAATAAGTGCATAAAGAAAAGAAAAAAGCAAATCAACCATGGTCTAAAATCTAAATCAGTTCAACATACATACTTCTATTGGAATCCAAGAGCAGGAAACCAAGAGAAACAACACCATCACCATACTGCCATGCCTTGTAAACAAGTGCACCTCCATTTTTGAGAGAACCTATTATCAAACCAGTATCAAAACAAAGCACATGGATATATTTGCAATGCAACTTCAGTAAGAAAATTTTTTGAGGGCATAAACTTCTTCACAATATGCAAATTCTGCATATTATGATATTAAGACCTATCAAATCAAGAGATGTAACAAAAAGCAGCTATATTGGATAATACTATATATTAACACAACATGATTTTGTAAAATGCCTAATTGTACTTGAAAAAATTACATAGTCAAATTATATTTTTCGGTTGACCATAATCATTGATCTAACATTCTGCTAGAATTAATTAAGAAGCAAATTAAAGAAATGAGTCCTAGTAAGGAAATCTCTCAAATATTCCTAAATGAGTATACATTCACATAGACAAGAAGGGTCTAAATAGAAAAACTTTGTTGCAATTCAACACCAAAATCAGATATCAAGTAAGCAGTCTAGCTATGAAAATGAAAATCACATATAACAAATATACATGTATATATGCAAATCAAAATCAACCATTTCATAGTTCACATATCATTAATTAACTTTATAGAAATCTCAGAATATATCTAATAAACCAAACAAATCAAAGGCATGAATCAGCAATAGAAGAAAAACTAGAAGAAGCTTGAGCCCTGATTGATCTAGGCTTAGCAGAAGAGCAAAAAATTCTTGCTGCAAAACCCTTTCTTGCAGTGCTGAGCTCAGTTTTCATGGTGCTCGGTTTCCAAAATCAAAGAACATCTGAACCCTAGGTGTCACACAAACATAATCTATAGAGTAGAATAATAACTTTATACTGACCTTTTGTAGTCCAAGAGGGGAACGAAGAAGACGTCGGAGGGTAAAACGTCGCCGGCTGGGGGAGGGGCTTTTCCGACTGGCAGGTTTAGGGTTGCGCGAACGATGCAACCTGTGCGACGGTGATGCTCGGGTATTCGCAGTGCGCACGATAGCGTCTCCTGAGGCTATGCGTGATGGCGGCTGTTGCGGTTTGCGGGGCGGCACCGTTGAGAGATGAGAATGCCGGAGAAGCAAATACATGCAAATAGGGGAGAGGGTTGGCAGTTTTTAGTTTTGCATTATGAAATCCTTATTTGGGTTGAATTTGAAATTTGAAATAAATAATAATTAATTATATTAATTATCATTTGATTTTAATTACAAAAATATCCCCATTGTATATATTGTATAGCAATTACATTGGCTCCTCATACTTTTTCATCCCGAAATACCTCAAGCACCAAATTCTGCGCTGTAGAAGCTCATCGGAGTCATAGAATTTTCAAGAAATTATTTCATAGAGAATCAGGTTCTTACATTCTACTCTCATTAAAAAAATTACCTTCAAAGTTTAGTTACCTGAATGTAAAAAATATATTCTCATGTTAGTTTCTAATTTTTACGTGTGTTCTTCAATATCATCTCGTTCTCACGCTATCTTTATTAGGGGAATAGTCTTTCCTCTTAACTGCTTGATACTCCATTCAATTATTCTTACTGGTGGTGCTCGAAATGTCAAGTCATTTCGTAACTGTATTGTCTCAGACTCTACAACATGATTCTCGTCAGGATCGTACTTTCTAAGTTAGGAGACATGAAATACATTATGAAGGTTTGACAGATATGGGGGAAGAGCTATCTGGTATACTACTGGACCAACTCTCTTGAGGATCTGAAAAGGTCCTATATATCTAGGGTTTTACTTTTGGTCTTAAGACTGCGACCTACTCCAGTGGTGGGTATAACTTTAAGGAAGACGTGGTCACTCTCCTCGAATTATAAGGGGCTTTCTTCTCTTATTGGCATAGCTCTTCTGTCAGTTTTGTGGTGTCAGAATCTTATCACGAATTTTCTTAATCTATAATGTGATTTTTTGAACTAGTTTCGGTCCCAAAACATTGGATTCTCCTCCTTCATACTGGTATTGAGACGATTGTCACTTGCACTCATAGAGTGCTTCATACGGTACTATCTCGATATTTGCATAATAATTATTGTTATAGGCAAACTCTACTAGTGGCAAGTACATATTCTAACTGCCCTTTTGATCCAAAGCACAGGATCTCAACATATCTTCTAAAATTTGGATGGTGCGTTTTGATTGATTGTCGATTTGAGGGTGGTATGCAATGCTGATGTGCAAGCTGGTCCCAAACGCCTTCTGAAAACACCCTCCAAAACCTCAAAGTGAACCGCGGATTTCTGTCTGACACAATACTAGAGGGTACACTATGTAATGTCACTAACTCCCGGATGTAGAGTTGTGCTAACCTTTCTAGGGAGTAGTCCATTCGGATAGGTAAGAAGTGTGCAGATTTGGTCAATCTATCCACAACTACTCATATCGCATCATATCCTGACGCAGTTCTCGGCAGTCCTGAGACAAAATCCATGGTGATCACTTCACATTTCCACTGTGGTACATCAAGGGGCTGGAGAGTTTTTGATGGCTTTTGATGTTCGATCTTAATCTTCTGGCAGGTGAGGCATTTCGATATGAACGCTGCTACATCTTTCTTCATTTTCGACTACCAAAATATATGTTTTAAGTCTTGATATATTTTGGTAAACCCTGGATTTATCGAGAACTTACCTTGATGAGCCTTTATCAGAATCTCTCATTGTAACCTTTTATGGTTTGATCAATGTGTTCAACTAAACCATGATTTGACTAGTTCAATAAATTTAACTGAATTGGATCGTATAAGATGGTTCTACTAGACCAGAGACTTAACTACTAGCTTTTTTTTTCAAAAACGGACCCAAAATATCCAACAAAAGTGAAATAACAGCTCCCAAAAAACCACAAATTTCAAAAAGCTCTAAATTATAAGAATTAGTATTATGAATTAAATTTTTACAAAAAAAAATTACAAGATATACTTTGGCGAAAAATAGCAAACTACCTAAATAAAAAAAAAAGAGTATTTCTAAAA
>NC_029789.2:21539941-21541119 GCF_000816755.2 Arachis ipaensis
CCAACTTCAAATAAAAAATTACAAAATAATAGATTTAGAGAAATGTTAAAGGGTCATCAGAATTTATTAATTTTAGTCATCAGTTAGTCATCAACATTTAAAGTATAGGATAAAATATGTTAGGTTACTAGATTAAAAGAATTAGAGTGAAAAATTAAATTGATAATTAAGTGATAATCAAAATTAATAAAATTTGATAACTCCTAATATTTTTCATAAATTTATTATCAATAACTATACATAGAATGCAAAGAACTCCCAACATAAAAAATAAAAATAAAAACACCAAAACATAAAATTACTACAATATCTAAAGACAAAAAACAAAATATACCCAACATAAAAAAACAAAAATACCAAAATAGCCAAGAATAAAATTACCAGACGAACACAAACATTAAAATTACAAATAACCACAAATAAAAAAAGGCCAAATAAACAAACAAGACTTTATCCCTTATTCGATTCTTTACTCTATTTTATTCTAATTCTGCTTCATTATTTAGATTTTATATTTTAAAAAGGCTTTCTCTTCTCTCCGTATCCAACGAACCAACTTGGATCCCCTTAAACCTTTTAAAATCATTAAAGAAAACACCGTATTATGCAAGAATGCCAATGAAACTGAAATAATAATAAGCTAACATGTGACGTAAGGAATTAAAGGTACATAATAAATTTATTACTAGTAGAAAGTTTTAAATGTTTGAATAAAATTCTACAACCAAATAAAATACTTAATAAGTCTAACCAAGTTGTTATAACCATTTTTTACATCATGTGCTTCTTCTTTTTCTTAATAATGACAACACACAAACAAATTTAGTTCAAAACAATCACAGTTTACTTAATGATAACTCAAAATTCTTTCTTTTTTTTTTATCTTTTTTATTATCATCATTATCTTTTTTTGTTCATCTTCTCTTTCTTGTTTTACTTTCTCATAATTCTTTTTGATTTATTCTCTTAATAAGAATAAAAAAATATATAATACTGTAAAATTAGTAGAAAGAAGAAGAACTTACATTCATTCAACTAAATAAAATTATAATATAATATATACATATTCATTCAAGTATAATATAAGAAACAATGCTCCTAAAAGAAGAAATAAGAGTAACTGAAAAAAAGAAAAAGAAAAAATACAGCATTAAAAAAGATATTTTTATATTTTCATA
>NC_029789.2:21541345-21542319 GCF_000816755.2 Arachis ipaensis
AAAAATTTAATATTTTTTGTTCTGATAAATTTTGTATAATTCAAAAATTTTTCTCATTTTTCTCTACATTTTTTGCTGTTTCTTTTTTTTCATCTTTTTTAATTTTATTTTTATCATAATTTTTTTTTGTTTTATTCTCTTAAGAGAATAAAAAAAATAAACAAAAAAAGACAATATCAAATGAAAAATATGAGGACAAGAAAAAATAAAAAACAATTAAAAAAATACACGAAAAAAAATACCAATAAAAGAAGGAAAAGAAAAAAATAGTGTGATTTCACGTGTATATTACGTAAAGGAATTTGTTGGATTTGAACCAACTTGGCTACCAAAAAATTTTAAATGTATAATAAAACTGTTTTTGTTTAAGAAATATAAATAAATACATAAAAAATTAATGCTTTTTATATTTATTTACATGATAGATAAACCCTAATAATAATAGAAATAAAGTTTTCACAAATTATTTTTTATATGGAATACATATTGGTGTATTTGCTGAATATTTGGGAGGGAGGTGTTTTGCGCGTTGTGGGTGTCAGGTTTAACACGCCGGGAGCATGGTGACAGAGCCAGTCAGTGGTGTGGCAGTTTTTTGCCAACACGCAGAGGCGTGGTGATGTGGCGGGTAGAAACGGGTGGCAGTGCCCTGCCAACACGTAGAAGGTGTGTTGCTCTGAAGTCCGTGAAGCGTTGCAGGTTTTTGCTTGTTTCCGATGATGCAGTAGCAATAGGGGGCGGGTTGCAGGCTTGTCTGCATGCAGGGAACAGCCCCACCCTTGTAACCAGCGACAAGGCAATAAAGTTTTATAAATTGAAGCTTCATAAAACCCATTCATGCACATGTATCGAGAGAGAAAAAGAGAGCGTGAAAAAGAGGGGCATCACCGAGAAAGAAGAAGAGAGTGTTGTTAGCCGTGTGTTAGTAGTAGTAATAGTGTGAGTAGTGGCTTGAAAGAAAAAAAAAAAAATAT
>NC_029789.2:21542430-21577654 GCF_000816755.2 Arachis ipaensis
AACAATATTTATATTGATGTCGATTTGTATTATAAATAAATATTTATTTATAATAATAATTATTTATTTAAACTAATAAATATATTTTGTTGAGCCTAACAAAAATTTGATGGTTCGTAAACTGGATCCGTTGCAGACGTGGAATTCGATGGTCGAAAATTACTTACGCTCAACGGGATTCTACCACGTTTCTACTTTCTAGGATTGGGGTGATAAGAGGATTTTACCTCTTATTAGCTGCTCTGGTGGAAAGGTGGAGGTCAGAAAACTCACACTTTTGTATTGCCGGTGGGTGAGGTTACTGTGACACTGAAAGATGTCGCTCATATATTTGGCCTACCCATTGATAGAGAGCCTCTGAGCGGCTGGACAGATAGTACTAGCAACTTCCTACAGAGCCAAAGCATCGCGATATTCGGTCGCAAACCGATTGTCAGTAATTCTTCGAAATCTTATATAAAGCTGGATTGGGTGTAGCGTATCAGAGACGCAGAGCCATTGGACACTGAGGAGTCTATTAAGAGATACATCAGATGCCAGATTTTTTGTTTGTTCGGTTCGACCTTATTCACAGATAAGTCGACCGCATATGCCCACACAAAGTATCTACCGTTGCTTCGTGATTTCGAACGGATCCATACTTATAGTTGGGGGTCAGCATGTCTCGCACATCTTTACAGAGCACTATGCAGTGCATCACAGTGTGATACTAAGGAGATGGATGACCCTCTTAATCTGTTGTTTGTATGGGCATGGGAGCGACTGCCGTGTATTGTACCCGTACCAAGACAGACCCTTCCACCGGCTGAGATACCAGTTGCCATGAGGTAACAGTTCCTATTTTAGTCCTACATTATATTCACGATACATATTTGATTTATGGTGACTTTTTTAAAATTTTCAATGAACTATGTTTCAGGTGGAGTCATTCGGCACGGACCACGGCGTGGTTATCAAAGACTGCAGCGAGATTTAAGCAGGATATAGACTACATGAACGAGGTAAATATTTAGGGTTCGTGTGATTTCCATTTCTAAATATTAATATTAGGATTCTAATTTTTCAATAATATGTAGCAGTTTGAGTGGCAGTCGTACGAAGGATTGATCATACCCGACGAGTTACATGGACATCTTGAGGTATGTGACATCGTTGCTCCGTTGTTGTCGTTTGAGTGTGGCACCCTGCAAACCAAGTGATGCGTCAGTTTGAGTATGCACAACCACCCCCGCGAGTAGCAAGAGACATTTTACTAGAGGTTGCCAGTCACCTCCGAAACGATTTACTGCTGCCCGGATTGACTCATGTCGGTCTGAGATCATACCCACACCGTCTCTTCTAACAATATGCACTCGTAGATTCCTGAGAAAGAAGTGTCACGCATCAGCTATCTCCCCCTCCACCAAGGCAAAAGAGATAAGCACAATGTTCTGGTTTCCATCTTGTGCAACAGCAACCAGAAGTGTACCTTTGTATTTTTCATATAGGTGTGTGCCGTCAACCTGAACTAGAGGCTTGTAATGCCTGAACACCCTAATGCATGGATTGAAACTCCAAAATACGCGATGAAGTATTCTGACACCGTCCGCCTCCTCACTCCCGTTGTACAGTGATCGTGTTTCTATTTGGACAATTGAACCAAGCATCTTGTGAACCATGACCGAGAGCCACCATGGCAAAGCTTGGTAAGAATCCTCTCAACCACCGAAAAATTTGGCTATAAACTTCTGCTTTGCCAATCAAGCCTTTCGGTAATTGATGGTATAGTTGAACCTTGACTGAACTTCCACTATTATAAATTTCACCTTGATGGACGGGTCAGTCTCAACCAATGGCCTTATAGCCTCAGCAACTGTATCCGAGTTCAACTTGAAATGATCCTGTGAAATCGTTCCCATTGTGCACATGTGCCTACCGTTGTATATGCATATCTTCCAACAACCTTTTTTCCATATCAAGTTGGCTGGGATAAGCCAATCGCACCCACGCCCATTCGTCTTGTATTTTTGCAGAGAACGTCTGTGGCTCAGAGTCATACACATTGTAGTCAACTCCTCTAGAGATAGTATAACTTCTAATTGCTGCGACGACCAACTTTCTAGAACTATATTCCATTCCAATCATGAACTCTTCGTCCTCAGGATCAGCAACGCCTACAGAAAGCAGAAATCATCATTCATTAATCAATCCAAAATATAAATTAACAAAAACGTATTATTCACTCATCACATATCTATGTTTGCATATTCTGAAAATTTCGGTGCATGCATGGTGTCAAAATCCAAGTTACGCATAAAAGGTAGAACATTCATCGGTTGACTAACTGAGGGACGAACCGCTACCTTCTCCACTGCTATCTCAACTCCCACATTAACATCTTCGTCTTCATCACCGACTTCATAAGTGGTTTCGAAATCCTCTTCTTTGTCACTATTATTGCTTCGTACACTGCAGCTCTATTATCCTCTATATCTAAATCATTTTGAATCCCATTTGCCTCTACGTTTTCAAACTCAACATACAACTCAATATGTGGTTGTCGCATTTGAGTCTGCCGGTGAATTTGGAACATATTCTGCATACTCGCTTCGTCAATGATCGGTATAATATCAAACTGTATTAGACCACCAAAAACTACAACCGAATTTCGGTATAGAATACTGCTCACTCTCCTCAACATATCGTTCTCCATGCTTTGACAAAGACCGTTCTGAAGCTCCATTAACGTCATGGTGCATGGAACCACAAACGAAAACAGATTCTGATACACAAACCTCACTCCCTCATGAGTATTCCGTATAATCTCACCGTTGCGATACACTACCAAGTTTGCGGTACCCTCCATTACACTACCAACACACTCAAAGAACACTTTTTTTCGCAATGAAAATGGTGCCGAGCTTTGCCTTATATAGAGGAAAGCACTCAGCACGCCATCCACGTGTTGCTTCATCAGTCAATTAGAGTGAGCCACGTGTCAACACGCCCTATGCGTACTGACTCAGCACGCCTCCCACGTGCTGCAGATTCAACCAAGCATACTTCGCCACGTGTCAACATGCCCTCCATGTGCTGACTCAACATGCCCCCACGTACTGCAGACCTAACCATGCAAACTTCACCATGTGTCAACCACTCCCCCCGTGTGTTGGATACACTCACTACACCCATTTCCAACTAAAAACCCAAATAATAAATCCATAATCAAATTCTTGAGTCCAAAGTTTTTACAAATAAAAAACGTGAAAATATGATGGGAGGACTCGCTGCTCCTTGGAAACATGAACATGCGCCTCTTCTTGTTGTAGAGAGCATGAAATTTTCAATAATGGTCACAACAAAATCATTGCAAAAAACACATTCAAAATCTAACCATTATCCCTAATATCAATAACATGCAATTTCTATTGAATTAAAAAAAATAAATGCCGGGAAAAACAAATAGATGATTCTTTAAAGAAAGAAAAACAAGAAGTAAAGATAGGATGGCGACAATGAAGGAGACAGTACATAGTCAACAGCGATGATGCTGACGGAGGAAGGACTTAGACATCTCAAAGGCGATGCATTGCACGGACGACTTTAGTGACAGAGGAGGTGATGCAAGGGGGCAGAGATGGCGGCAACATCAGCCCAGGGCTGAGGGTCAGAGGACGTGAGGCGAGGCCACAACAAGACAAACGGGACGAGGGGACGGCGACGCGAGACGACTGGGTAGCCAAGGCGGAAACAACACAATGGAGATGGCGACAGACAAGTTGACTGCGACGGAAGGATTGAGAAGCAGAAAGTGATAGATGGTGAAAGTGTGGCTGTTAAATAGAGAGATTGTAGTAAGAAATTAAAGAGGGTTTTTGAGTTTAAGAAACGGTTACTTTTTGTTCATACATATCTACAACAATATTCTATAACAAAATTATTATTATTATTATTATTATTATTATTATTATTATCATTATCATCATCATCATCATTATCATTAGCTCAATAGCCAAGCTCAATGGCTGTCTTTGATCATGCATGACCTTAGATTGCCCCTAACTGAGTCTATTACTCTCTTTTGTGACAACAGATCCGCTAGTTATGTTGCCACTAATCTTATTTTTTATGAACAAATAAAACATATCAAGGTGGATTGCCACATCACTCGGAATCACCACCTTTCTGACCTCACTCACTTGATGGCAGTCTCCTCGTCCATTCAGCTTGCAGATTTTCTGATTGACACAGGTCCTTTTGCGGTTAATCTTTTCAAACTAAGACTTCTAAATATTCACCGCCCTAATTTCTGGGAGGATGTAAGTTGAGTTATAAATTATTAATTATGCGCTAGTTGGCATTTTGGTTTGTTACCCCTAATGCCTCGGCAAAATAAATTAAAATAATTTAACATATATGATAATTATTAGTTAAAATAAAGCATAAAAAGAATATTTTACTTATTTATTTCTTTATTTTTGCGGATACGCGGATATGCGGATACCAACACAAAATCCGCAATCCGATCCGAAAGCCTTGCGGATCGGATCCATATCCGCAATTTTCGGATCGGATTCAGATAAACACTGCGGATATGTGGATCGGATCCGATCCATGGACACCCCTACTTCTCTCTACCCATTCTTTCTTTGTTCTCAGACTCATCTAATAGTGTTTGATGAGACTGAAGCCTCTCTTTCACCAATTTCTATGTAGGGGTGTTTAAATTCAAACCGATCCAAATTAAATTGTTCATCTAATTCAACCCAAACCAAAAATTGATTAAAATCGCACAAAATTGGATTTAATTGAATTCTATTTTTTGCAAACCGCTGGATTAGATCGGATTTTAGATATACTTTTCATAACACAAAAATTAATTTAAACCGCACAATGTACTATAATATTATTATTTTATTATCATATTTACAATCATACTTATAACATGTTCAATTTATTATATATTTTTATAGTATTAATGTATTATTATTATTTAATAAATATTTTATGTTCAAAATGTGATTTATTTATTTATTTTAACTAACCTATAATTTTATTTCTATTGTTATGTTATCGCTGGTTTTTAAAATATTGTTGAGAGTTATTATGTCATTGTTGGTTATTTAAAATTTGATGTTGTGACTTGTTATATATATTTAATTTATTTAACTTACAAAACCGCAAATCTAATCCAATCAAATCCAAACCATTTGAAATTAGATTGGATTGGACCGAATTTTTTTTAAAAATATCCAATCCGAATTGCACCGCAAGTAAAATTAATGTTCGAATTGGATGAGTTTTTGACTCAAAATCCGATCCGAGCCGCACGGCGAACACCCCTATCAACAGGGACACGCGGTAACTATTTTGAATTATAACTCGTTAGCTTTATTGTGTTATTGTTATGTGTAACAAAATCAAGATAAATATTTACAAAATAATTGTTTACAAATATTATATAAGTTTATTTATTTATTTTTTTAACAGTATTTAATTTGAAGCAAAAACAAAAATTTATATTCATACATAATTCTAATAGATAAAAAATATTTTATTTTTTAAAATTTTATATTCGTTTTATTAAATCATCTCTAATTTTATTACTTTTTTAAAATTATTAATTTTTACTTTTATTATATCCCTTCATTGTATCACATACTATTATACTGTAATTTTATATCTTCTCTTACTATTATTAAAATTGTCTCACCATCACTGTTGTCTTATTCTCTTTTCTCATGTTCTTCTCCTTCTCCCACCTTTTTACCCAATCATAATTAATTATCACCAAATATCATTATTGTAATTTTCAATTTTGTCTATCATTTTAATTTATAACCATCAATTTTGTTAATTTTTATGAGTTAAAATGTTATTAAAAGAATTCGTTTTTGTCTTTTAAATATCTAGATGTATAAAAATAATAGTTTTTTCTTAATGTGCGTATTAAATCGTCTTATTGTTCTATTAAGAAAAAATTTAAAACATAAAGCATTCAAGATTTTTGCTTAAATTATTAAAATTTGATGCCAATAATCCTAAAAAATAATATCAAAACATTATTGTAAATTTTTAACTAATAATTATAAGTTTAAGGGTAAATACCATTTTTTGTCTCTGACATTTTCTCTGTGAGACATAATGCACCTTAATCATCCTTAAATCTTAACCAGATTCCCATCTATTAGGAAAAATGGACAAATTGACCCTGCTACCAAAATTTTGTCCATATACTAATGAGCCACGCATGGCTCATGATCTAAATCCACTTTACATCAAGTGTTTTCCCCCATTCTCTCTTCAATTATTAGTACGTTCCATGAGATTGGGAACATTAACAAAACAGGGCAATGAAACACACAGAGGAATGCAATCCTTGTACAACTATATATAGTCTGAATCTGGATCTCTCCGGAAATGTTGCAAATCTGGATGAGCGTCATATCCTGGCCTACGAGGATTCCTGCAAAAAAAGGCAAGGCAACGCACTAGTAATAATCCATCCAATTTTGTAATATCTATACACAGTATATCAGTTGATTCAATGTTCAACAAAAGATGTCCTTAAACAAGTTTAGATTACCAGCAGGTGATGCCCACAATAACAGTATATGTATGTGTTTTAGGGAGCATATGTGCTAATTCTCCTGTATTTGCTTCAATGAACCGGATTCCCTTTAAGACTGAAACTTCTTGTTTCACTAAGCAAAAGCGAAACAGTGAGAAGTAGCTCGTGTAAATGTGACAAATGATCCCTAGGGTTATTAGCTTCTCAAATTATTCGCAAAAGATTCAAAATTTGAATTACGACAAATTGATTTAATTAGCAAGAGCTTGCGCAAGCTCTTGCTAATTAAATCAATGTCACTTAACTCTTTTGCGAATAATTTGAGAAAATAATAACCCTTAAATTTATAATATAAATCCTTCATAAACTTGTAATTGGATTCCCAAAGGTTCAGGGGTTTACATTCCATCCATCTTACAAATAATTTCCTCCTCAAAATTTCATGTCACCACCTACATCTTATCCGGAAATTCTTTTGCCTTGTGTCCTGCTTTCCCACAAGAATAGCAAGCACTCTTCCCGGTCAAACAAGGGTTGTCTCCAAGGTTTCTCTTACCCTTTGGGCATTTCCTAGCAAGTTGATCATCCTGGGGTTGCTTTCTGCAACTTTGAGCATCATTCGTAGTGCAGATACTTGGCTCCTGTCAAAAATATCATGGAGATTGATCCACATCCTTGAACCTTTGGCTTTGAGGGGCTAAACTCTTATAAAAGTTTTTCTGTAATTGCCTCCTCTGACTAGCCTGAGTCATTGCCCACTTCTTATAGCACTCTTCAGCTATCTGACTCTTGTTCACTAACTCTGTGAAGTTTGTAATTACCACTGGACCTACTGTATTGAGAATCTCTGCTCACAATCCTCCTCGGTACTTAATACACTTCTACTCTTCGTAGTGCTCAGGGGCTCCTTGACACGCCTTAGAAAAACGAAAAAGTTCCTCAAATTTGTTCGTATATTCGACCAGAGACATATCCACTTCGTTAGCTGCAGTATCTCCACTTCGTTAGCTGCTTGGACTGAATTCGGGAAGAACTTCTTATATAACTCCCTCTTGAAATCCTCCCAGGTGATCTCGGCATCATTTCATTGAAGTAAAGGCCTCACACCTTGCCACCAAAATTGTGCTCCTCCTTTAAGCATGTATGTGGCAAATTCTACATACTGATTCCTGGGGACATGTTGGGCTTGCAGTGCCCTTTCGATATCTTGAAACCAATCATTGGCATCCATGGGATTAGTGGTTACTCTGAACTCAGGCGGGTTAATCTTCAGAGAAGTAGCTAAAGTCGTAACCTTCCCTTTTTCGAGACCGTTTCTCCAATTCCTATCCTGACGCTCCAATTGTTCCACCATTCTATTTGCAGCAACAGCTGTATCATGCATGGCCGCAGCCATCACAGTCATAGTAACCATCAAATCGGTTGCATCCTCTCTAAAAGTCCCTTCATTATCACCTCGCATGTTCGTGTCAATCTTAATCCTATTCACATCAAAGAACCACTATGCACACAATCATACATCTTTAAATCCTCTTATCAATCTTTTTCTAAAGTCAACTATACATAAACAGTAATCATTAGTTTTCATCATTATCATTCCTTATTCATTTACTAAACCATCATCGCTTATTTAATCATTCCAACTTTATTCCCTAAATCTTCACAATGACCAACCTTTCTTTCAATAAGAATTGAGACCTCACCTCATAGTTATCCTATATGACTTCTTCCAAACATCAATAACCATCGAACTTATTACTTAAGCATACTCTTGAAGATAGATTATTACAAGCTATACTTGGAATTCAGGTATCCTCCTCAAAGGAAACTAGTCACCATTGATATCGACACATCTGAGATCGCTAAATGTTTGGGAGTTCCTCTATTCAATCCTTTTCCTTCTTCTTGTTGCTGGATATCTCGTTTGTACACATCTCTTTCATTACATCGATGTGGAGTACCTCGCGAAATAGCAATAGAACTTTTCCAGACATTTGTAATTCGTTAGTATTCTATAGTTCTCAATTAATTAAACATTGTTATCCATTCCCTTTAATGTTATATCGATATCACCATGGATAATAAAGATTCTCATCCAACTCCTTTTCATCTAAATAATAATTCTCTTGAAAGAGCTCTACGCTCTCATCATGGTTATGGTCTAATATTACCCGGCAATATATCAAAACCCCGCTTATTTCATAATAATTATTAGGGACATGGTTTACGACTAAGTTTTGGCAAAACAAAATCTTAGAAGGATCTATCCTCATAACAAGTTTGTCCTAACTCAAACCGAGTTCTATCAGAAAGTTCAAATTGGTTCTAAGCTCACCACCTTTACTTTGGGCAACAACCCCTCAGAATCCTCAAAATCCATACATGAATCAAGTAAACTAGCTCTCTAGTTGCGCGAAACTAGGCACATCCACTCCTCTGAGTGTCAAAACGCCACACAAAATCAAGGAATTCAGTCATTACAATCAATCATCACAGTCAACATAATAGCAATTTTTCAAACAAGTCCTAATTCCATCCAGCAAACCCAGCATTCACACAAGTATATTTTCCTAACTTCAACCTCCTTTGACTCGTTGACTTCTAATGCTCCCAACCTAGTACCTCTAGCCTCCTAGCATTTTTAAGTTGTCTTTGACAATCTATCAGCATCCATATACACGCAATCCAACGATATTAAGTTGGCCAGACTTAATACCAATAGCGTTGATCAAAAGATGCGGATATAGCTCTAACTCTAGCCTCCTTGCCAAGGCCTAATGCATAACAAGCATTCAGAGTATGTAATGAAACATAGTCAGTCCACTCCTTAAGCTCTAATAAGAAGGATTACTCTGATACCATATTGTAACATGCTCACAATTAGAATACCACGAGCACGGTATTCTAATAGTAAGTGTGCTACAGTCTTCTTCTTCGTCTATCTATTAACGTCATGGTCTTTTGGGTGTTTGCTAAGTATCAAGTTTAGATTTTTACCATTTGTCTACATTGACTTTGATGGGGTACCAAGGGAGGTCATATGGAAGGTTTTAGAAAAGAGGAGAGTAAGAATCGCATATATTCGGATAATTAAAGACATGTATGATGGGACCACAACTAGTGTGAAGACTCAAGGTGGTGTGACAGAGGAATTCCCTATTGGTATAGGATTACACCAGGGATCATCCTTAAGTCCATACCTTTTCACATTAGTCTTGGAAGTACTCACAAAGCACATCCAAGAGCCTGTGCCATGGTGCATGCTTTTTGCCGATGATATCGTCCTTATGGGAGAGTCAAGGAAAGACCTAAATAAGAAGTTGGAGTTATGGAGAGAAGCTCTAGAAGTGTATGGTCTGCGCATAAGCCGTAGCAAGACGGAATATATGGAATGTAAATTCAGTCTGAGAAGGGAAAACCCCAATATAGAGGTGAAGATTGGAGAAAACATCCTACGAAAAGTTAAAAGTTTTAAGTATCTTGGGTGCATCATACAGGATAACAGAGAGATTGAACAAGATGTAAATCATAGGATCCAAGCAGGTTGGTCAAAATGGCGGAGTGCATCTGGTTTTATATGCGACGAAAAAGTGCCTTTAAAACTTAAAGGTAAATTCTATCGCACCGCTATAAGACCGGCTATGCTGTATAGTACGGAGTGTTGGGCGGCTAAAGGGGAGCACGAACATAAGCCGAGTGTGGTAGAGATGAAGATGTTGAGATGGATGAGTGATCATACGCGATTGGATAAAATAAAGAATAAAGATATAAGGGAGAGAGTTGGAGTAGCACCCATTGTGGAAAAGATGGTTGAATTGCGTCTCAGGTGGTTTGGACATGTGAGAAGAAGACCGATAGAACATCCAGTCAGGAGGGTGGATGAGATGGAAGAGGGACAAAGGGCGAAAGGCAGAGAAAGACCTAAGAAGACCATCCATGAAGTGGTCAAACGAGATCTACATGTAAACGGTCTCTCTGTAGACATGATACATGACAGAGCACAATGGCGTCGTTTGATTCATGTAGCTGATCCCACTTAGTGGGATAAGGCTTTGTTGTTGTTTGTTGTTTAGAACAAGACTCAAGTGTTGATTCATGAAGCGGAAAATGCTAAGGTCCTTTTGTATATGTTTTATGCTAAGAGTTTGATATTTTATGTTTAGGATACGCCAATTTTAATCATGAATTTCATATTTTATCATACAAAATATCTAGGCTTGCCATCCCTTGTCCTTCACAAAAGTGCACCTTCGTGTGTTGTGTGATCCAAATTCCATGCTATGTATTTGCAAACACAACCTTTCTTGTTCTCCGTGTGTCTTGTTTTATTCTCATAACCAAAAGCAACCTATGTACTTCTAGCTCAAAAGCCTAACCAACCATTTGAAACCAGTACGTATTTGCAAAATCTATGAATATAGTTGATGGTATGACCAAGATGTTCAACAAAGGATCAAGTACATGTTTAAATTCTTTTTGTAATATTTTCTTTAACCTTAATCATTAACAACACCCCCCCCCCAAAAAAACACACGCAAAAAAAACCCCAAAAAAACATTGATCCAGATTGGACTAAGATTAATATATGAAAAGGAGGTGAAAAAGTGAGAAAGGTAAAAAAGAAAAGAACTTGGAAGATATAAATGACATTTGCTTTAATATACAATATATGAATATGAATTTATGAAATATGATGTACGCTACCATACCTTGTAAACCTGTTAGGCTCAAAACCAGGAACACCAGGAGGACCATATGGATCAAATCGAGCACCGGGAGGAACACCCCTATTTCAATATATTTACATTTGGATATAAGCTTTAATATATGCCATAGCTATTGATTAAAGTGCAACAAAATGAAGAAATAGACTTACAGCTGTCCTCCAGGAAAGCCTGGTTCTCCACCGATACCGCCAATACCACCGAAGAAACGGGGATCATTAGGCCCTGCATCCATGTGTTGAACTCAGCATTAATGATACTGGTCGATAGAAAATAATACCCACTCAGTTGCTTACTATTATTAGATCGTGCCTTACATACCTACAAGCATGCTCCCACCAATGTTGTGATCACCCCTAAAGCCAATGATGAATGTTTCATGAAAAGAAAAGAACGATTAAGACCACGGGCTAACAATTGAGTACAAAGGTAATACAGGTAAACTATACCTTGAAGGATACATTCCAGCAGCCGCTCCCGGAAAAAGATCACTACCAGACCCAATGGAAACAGGAGGGAACACAATTCTGTTTAAAAAGTAACCAAATTTCCAGAGACACAAACATTAGACACAAAATGGACAACAGAGAAATTTTTCTTTTCATCTTAAAGGATTAATATAATCAGGGCATGCATGTGATACCTATAAGGGTATCCTTTGACTAAGTATGAATAGCAAACTTTTTGGATTCAACAAACTCCATTGGTAGAATAGCAAACTTTGAGTTCACCAAACTCCATTAAGATAAAAATAACAATAGAATCTTACCCAGCAGGATGATTTGGGGGAATGGCAGGATCACCAAATCCAGTACCAGTCTCATGTATCTCTTGTCTTTCAGTTGTTTCTGACCTGTAAGTAAACAATGGAGGAAAGAAAAATTTAATGAGGATCTCAAATTGTCGATTCATAAAGTTTTTGCGCCAATGCTTCCTATACTAGTAGTGCAACATAGCAGGTCGACACAACTACGCTTTGCTCACACAAAAGTAGCTAACCCAAGAATGCTCTTGCAACAGTAGTTTCCAAACAGTTGATCTAGAGGAACTGCAAACTTAGGTTTTTCTTTAAACAGCATTGCTATAATTAATCAATTCAATGTTATCGACATCAAAACAGTATACTTCATTTAGCTGTTTCTAATCAAAACAAACATGTACAGGTAAGTTGATTTAAATATAGCATAAGAGACACATAATAGTTTTCTTAAAAGCTTTCTGTTTCTCAGTTAATCATATTGGTGCACTTATTAAGAGAAGTGAGTATACCGGTTAAGTTTTCGGGCCAACAATGAAGTTCTTAAAATTCTGATCTGCCAATATTAGACGAATATACATATGAAGTTTATCAGAGAAAGATTAAATTTTAAGGAACAGGTTCCTGCTAGAATTAAAAGTTCATCTTGTCATTTTGTGTAAAGCTTTTATAGATAAAATTGTCCATGGAAATAAATAAGCCACTTGACCGGCAAATGCGAGAAACCACAAAACACATGCACATAAACAAATAAAGCAACACTACTTAGACACATAATAATATAATGTATACAAAACTAGAAAACAGGAATAGATAACTCATAATCCTCCACGCAGTAAAACTAGTTCACTCCACATGACTGAGCAGTAAAATAGAAAAAACTTAAAACTGAAACTAGATCAGAATTTGAGTTCATGTAACAACCAATTCACAAAGGTTAAAGCATTTGCTCCAAATATGTGACAAGGTTTGCGCTCACAGATTGAGTTGAAAAGTACACCAAATTTACAACATTCGAATCTACCTTTTATTTGACGAGCTAGCATTAGCAGAACCATCAAATTTAGATAAGATATCCCCATCTATTATCTTTACAAGCTTGTCCAAATTCTTGAAGTGCTGAGAATAATTGCTACCGCCATCCTCTCCTGCATATTTCCCAACACTGCACATTTATGGAGGAAAGCAACTATTAAAAAAATAAAATAAAAAAGCTCCAAAATCCCTATAACCCCCAGTTTCAATGCAGGAAAACCCTGTTCAAGAATCCAACTGCATGTGTGTTTGATTTAGGAAAAAATTCTTATTTTTATATTTCTACAATATCAGAAAAAATGAAAATAGAATTAAAAAATGAAATAGAAACTGTAACCATATTTTAAAGGAAAGCTCAAAATGGTATCACACAAGAGTCAATTTGGTCCTGAAGCTGAAAGATACAAACCTTAGATAAGTTTGTCACATTAAATAGTGACCCTTTAGGGAACATTTTGAGTGTTAACCTATTTTTAAAATCTAACATGGTTCAAAGTTTCCTTCCTTCTATATAGAGAACTTGCAAAAAAGAAATCATCAATTCAAAAATAAATAAATAAAGAACAAAAAATTTAAATCCAATTACTTAATGTCAAGGTGGACAGGCTCCGAAGACCCTTCAGACAAAGCATCAACGAGCAATATTTCGTTCATCACAAGGCACTTCAAGAGTACTTTTTTCGAATCCCTTTCTGGGTTTGCGTAAACGAACGCGTACTCGTCATTTAGCTCGTTCCAGTGATCAACCGCTACCTCCTCTACACAAAAAATAAAAAACGCATCGCAAAAATGAAAATTCCAAATTTTCCGAAAAATAAAGAATATATATATAGAGAGAAAGGGTTCTACCGTTGGAAGAATTGGAAAGCGCAGTGTCGGAGAGGGCTTGGGAACCAGTCGCGGTGAGGACGTAACCGGAGGCGAGGAAGGAGGAGTGAACGGCAAAGGCGATTTTGTCGTTTTGGTTGCGGAAGGTGGGCCTCGACGCCCTGATCACAGCCAACACTGTCTTGTCACTCACCATTGACGTTTATGGTTTTCACTTTTCAGCACGAGACGGCAGTGTCGTTTTCAGCTTAGGGAGTTTGGCAACAAAGTCAACAACTAAAAGGAAGAAGAAACCCGAGGAAACCCCTTGCTGTTCATTCTCTTCTTTAGGCTGTGTTCAGTCTCTTCACGGTCTAAATAAGCGGTTTTGCCGTCAGTTTGAAGAATAGAAAACTAACCACGAACAAAAACAAAAAACAAAAAACAAAAAACAAAAAAGCATACCACTGTACAAAAACTTTAACAAAATTATTGAAGAGTAAATAGCGATTTCTCTCACTCAACCATTATTATATTCTCACTCGTATCATAAACTCAAAAGAAGGAAGAAATTCACATTCAAATCCAAGGAATGTGAAAAAAGAGAAAAAAATTGGTGTTTGTGACAAAGAAAGACTTCTATGAAAGAAGAAATTGATATGTACTAAAAAAGTCTATTTGATCTTGTATTTGCTGACAAGATATTTCTAATAGGAACCATTAAAAATACATTGAAGGCTATATGAAGAAAGTCGGATGGATTTAGATTAGTAGAATTGGATCAAATCAATTCCAACTCATCTTTGAAGATGACTTTAGATGTTCTCAAAGATAAGAAGAAATCCCCATGACTTTTTAAGAATTTTGTTTTACATGTTCGGAAGTGGACTACAATAGAATTTGTTCTTTTTCCATTTAGATTCGATTTTGAGAGCTTCCAGAAAAATTCAAAACTATTGAAATTGGTCGTAAATTGAGTGAAAAAATTGATGAGATTATTAATATTGATTTTTTTTCTCTATCAGAGAAAAAGAATCCAAAATCTTTAAATATGGAGTTCTAATCAATGGTGATAAAAGAATGAAAGTCTCGATTCAAATGGCTTCTCTAGGAGGTAAGGTATTGAAAATTGGATTGAGATATGAGTGTATTGAGATCTTCTACACTTATTGTGCTTACTGTAATACTCTAACCTTTTGCACCTTATGGTCGCACTAAAAGTTCAGGCATTACCTACTTCTACTCCTTTAAATTCATACTATATTTATTTAATATTGAGTCTTCACGAATACAAACTGAATTTTTACTTAAGAAATCGAAAAGTCTTTACTTTAAATCACTTAATCACATAATTATATTCACATAATATTAACTAAATAGACTTATTTAAAATTTCAAAAATAGAAGTCCTACCCCTCTAATTACCAAAACAATAAATGACGAGGGGAAAAGAAAATTTAAGACTAAACCAAATACAGAAAATGAAAACATATATATACATAAAGCTTTGTAGTTCGGTCGCGACTTTGCGTCAAAACTTTCTGAACCTGCCACTAAAAAAGAAAAGCTATAGGGAGTGAGAACATCGTTCTCGCAGGTTCTCAATAGGAAATGAAATACCATCATTATAAACACAGTTTCTTTTTAAAAATAATACTTTGGAAAAACTTTATGAAATATTTTACTTCGAAAAGGTCGTAAAGAAACTTTCTTTAATTTACAAATCTGTAAGGTAAATAATTTAAAGAAATGAAAAGGGCCAAAGACGTGCTTAAGGACTTTCTACCCATTAACTTACATCACTCATCCCTATCCATCCAATACATAAACTAGAGAAATAAGGCAATACCTAGTCCAACCTGCCTCAACCTCCATCATCACATACCAGGAACAACCCTTAGTGTCACCACCGCCAACATGAGGGATCTCTCAGAAACAAACATAGGCAAAACAGACAAGAAAAAAACAGGTATAGATAGCAGTTACAACATATAAGTCAGGTAGCAGTTAATTACAGTTAGGCAATTAAGCAAATTAAAACAATTGCAAACTCAAACAAGACATACAAGTGCATATGATGCATGTCTGTCCTATGGCCAATGAGTCTCTTTTGTTGGTTATCCAGTCAAACCTGACATGTTTAGTAGCGAATCCTAGACAATCCCCACATGTGCACATCCCTAAGAGTATATATATATATATACACACTTAATCAATTATTTATTATATCATTGGGAAAATCCGAGTTAAAGCATAAAAAGTATGTTTTTTACAATTAAGCACTATTAGGAGAAATTCACAAAAACATACAATTTCAATGAATAAATACAAGATAAATTGATAAATTCTACTCTTTTCAACTCAAAAATTATCATAAAATATGAATTTATCACAGTACCCTTGCGTTATGGATATTTTTGGTTGTGCTTTGTTACGTACATACGACTTCAAGTATCCTAAATACGTATCAATAAATAATGATTAAATACTATCAAAAAACTAATAAATTAAGATCTAAGCAAATAATTTTATCTCTCTATAGGGTACATCCAACAATCTCAATTTTAAAAAGTGCTACATCAGTGGTTTTGAAAAATTTATTATTTCATTATATCAATAATTCATTATTTCAAGCTCCGAGTCCTCGACTCATCCCAACCATTGTGAATCCATAATTTTCTTTCCGAACTCATTAGTTCATCAATTCTCAATTCATATATCTTTCTCTCTTCTCACTTCTCCAAACCCATCCTCAGTACACTAGAAACCTAAGCCTCCGTTCTCGAACTTTTCAAGGTAATTCCAAATTAAATCTCCTAGTACCTTTCACATATTTTGATACCCGAAAATAAGCCAAAGAGTCTTAAATAGGTGTCATAGAAGTTTATAAGCTTGTTGGGAAGGTGAAACAATTAAAAACAAGAATTTAGTTAAAAAACAGGGCATGTGCGCACGCACAGGGGTGTGCATGCGCACACCCAGGAGGATTTTCAAATGTGTGCGTACGCACAAGTGTAAAATTTTTCAATTCTGTTCGCTCGCACAAGGCATACGAACACCCTCAACAGAATGCACCTTCCAACGTGTGCGTGCGCACAGCTTGCAGAACTTCGTTGGTTGTGTGTGCGCACAGAGCGTGCTAGCGCTCTCACCAGTATCCACATCCCCATGTGTGCGTGCACACAAGGCTGTGCGTGTGCACACAAACCAGAAATCACAAATTCTGCAGCGTGCACATAATTCAAATTTTGACACCAAACTTTGAATGATCATAAGTTCCACTACAAAAATCCATTTTCTACAAACTTTATATCCATTTAAATATTTTTCAATGAACTTTAATTTAAAGCAAATTTCAACAAATTTTGAAAACTGATGATCAAGTTATGATCCGTCAAAATTCACCAAAAATAACCTTTTACCAAAATTCACAAATTTCTCAATTCCTTAAAATATATAGCCAAAACCAAATCAAACCATTCCAAACTCCAATTTATATCAAAATCTACCCTTTTCTATCGTAATCCACCATTCATACCAATTTTCCACTCACATTACAATATCATCAACCTCAAACATCGAATATATCACACTAAAACCATTTTTCAATCCACACAATCATCCATCATCATCATGTCACTAACAATCATCATGATTAAACTCATTCAACCCCAATCTCACTCTTCAACATCATTTTATCAACATTAACATCACAATTCATCAAAATAGCCAAAACTCATCAATTCATCATACATTATATCTCAACAAATTAAACAACCAATACAATCCAATCCTATCCTATGGGTCACTAGTCTAAGTGTCCAGAAATATTACATATTATATAGAGGAAACCGAAATCATACCTTGGCCGATTCCCAATATGCACTAAATCACCAAGTTGACCTCAACCAAGCTTCCACAAGTCCTCAAACTCAATCAAGCCCTCAATTCAACTCCAAGCTCCAAGTAAATGTCAATAATCACAACTTCAACTATATATTCACATAATTTCATAACCAATCAACCTAGGGTTCAACTTAATCACAATTTCACAAGGGTTCAAGATATTCTTACCTTACCCAACAGTTTTGGAAGTAAAGCCCAATAGAAATCAAGTGCTAGAGTGTACGTACCCAAAATCACAAAATTTCATTCAATACAAAACTCTAAAATTCGAAATTTTGGAAGGAAGAACTGAGAGAGATTTCATGATTTTCTTACCAGTTTTTTGGATGGATTTTGTAAAGCTCTTGCGAGGATCGCGTGGCCACAAACGGTGCAGCGATCGGAGCTCCATAGCTCAAGTTATGAGCTTGGGAAGATGAACATGAATAGTAACAATGGAACCCTCACTCTCTTCTCACTTCAGCTGTGTGGTGTTATGTTTGATGGTGAATGAGCTGAGTGAGGCTCATTAAAGAGGGTTTTATATGTTGGGCTTGGGCCCAACTTGGGCCCGGTCTAATTCGTTAGCGTTTTTAGCCCGTTTGTCCCAACTTTGGGCCAAACCTTTAAAATTAATGCCCGGTTTTTAATTTCTAATATTTTTCTATGGTTTTCTACTATTTTTAATTTTTCTCGCACAGTAACGGGCAGACTTAAACCGGTTTGACCTGTTCGGCTGCCGGTTCACAGTTTTACTCGGTTTTTTGGAAAAAAATACATTTTCTGATTCAGAAAAATCTACTGAGTCCAAAAATCATATTTAAATCCTCCAATTCTCATTTTAAAATTTTGGTTCCTATTTTGGGAAATATTAATTATTTAATTAGACGATTAATTAGTCTCGGTTCTTACAATTTATATTAAGAATAAACATCTCATTTACATGAAAAATAAACATCTACATGCATATATAAAACTTCCGCTGCATACTGTCTCCCAGCATCGGTCTGCGCGTCCATCATCGATCTTCCAATGATCCATACGCTTCTCCGGTGATGCTGCTGTCGCCACCATCATGCCTGTCGTCGTTTCGTGCCGACGATGCATCCGGCTGAAGGTGCAGAAAATTCTGCTGCCAGACATTGTTCAGCCACGTCGGAATGGTCCTCCATCGCCGGCGCTAGAGAGAGTTAGCATCTCGGTGCCGTCGTCATCCTCAGACTCAGCGTCTCCATCCTCACTAAAACACTTCCATTCACTGTAGTTTTCTTAGGCTTTGACAGCCCAATCCCGTGGCTCGTCTGCCTCGCCTTCTTCTTCACCAAAGGATTCATCAAGCCCAGCCTCGGAAACCGCGTTGTGTACCAGTTCGTCTCACTTTTTGGAAGCTCCTCGCTGGGGTTAGGGTACAGCTTGGTCTTCAGCAAAGCGCTTCTCAAGCCGGCGATCTCGTCGGTTTCAGCGGCACAGATGAGAGAGAGAGAGAGAAGGGGGGAGAGGGAAACTGGTTGGAGGTGTTCGTAATTGTTTGGAATCCTTATTTGCTTTGTATTTAAAATTGAAAATAATTTTGTAATTAATTAATTTAATTATCATTTAATGTTAATTTCAAAAATATCCCCATTGTACACATTGTACACTAATTATATTGGCTCCTTATACTTTCTCTTTTTACAATATGCATTATATCATGATTATGACGTAGCAAATTAGACTTCCAATATGGCAACTCCAAAAACTACTTTTCTTTTTACATCGTTTGAGTGCCACCTCCTTCAACAGGTCTACCAGTGCATAATATATTACCACTTTTTCCTATTTAATTTCTTCTCTTCGGCCAAAGGTGACATTAATATTCTCAACTTGTGAAAGGATTTCATTGCTAGATAATGTTCTTGGTGGAAGCCTTATTTTTTATTTTTCATTAAATTGAATGGTGTTTAATCTAAATTTGTGTCTCTGATCAAGAAAGCAACGATGACCCACAAAACAATACTTTTTGCTGTGATTGAGACGATGAGGGATGTTATCAAAGTTGCGAGATGGGCAAGCAAGTCCTGTGTATGTATTCCACCAGAAAGATTCCCTAACCCAGGAAAATCACTAATTGTCCACAATAAAGATGCGTGCAACTTAAACATTTCCTGTTTTAAAACATCATATGCATCACAATCCTCATCCCATTACTCCTTTAACTCTTTTATTAGAGGTTGCAAATAAACATCTATGCTATTTTCTGGCATTTTCTTGTCAGGAATAATCATTGAAATTATGAATGATGTCAATTTCATACACATCCATGGAGGAGTATTATATGGAATGAGAGAAAAATATTGTGATTTGCACTCAAAGTTCCATGTGGATTGAAACCATCGGTAGCTAATGCAAGACACACATTTCATGCATTGGATGAAAACTTACAGTGCTCCAAATCAAACCCTTTCTAGGCCTCAAAGTCTCTTGGATGTCTCATTGAGTTATTCTTATTCTTAGCCGTAGCATGCCATTGCATATCAACAGTAGTCTTTGACGAATAGAATAATCTTGTCAATCAAGATTTTAAAGGAAAGTAATGCAGAACTTTTATAGGAAGCTTCTTTTTGTTACCAGTAATACTCGATGTCTCACCTTGGTCTTTTTTCTTAAATATCTTTCATCTAGACTTATTACAAACCTTACATGTCTCCCTATTCTCATCTTCTCCGTGATAGAGCATACAATTGTTTAGGTATTCATGTATCTTCAAACAATCCAAATTAAGTTTGATGATGATCTTTTTACCTCAGAAAGTGAACTTGGAATCTTTGCCTATTCAAATGCATCACTCAGTAGTTCTAATATCATCTTTATAGACTTGTTGCTCATATCACATACGGATTTGATATGAAACAACTTCAATATAAAAGATAATTTTGAGTATCTTGTACACCCTTCATATAATGGTTCTTCTCCATCTTTAAGCAGATCACTAAACCCTTTTACTTCGTGAGTTTTATGAGTTTCACTAGGCATCAACCTTTGACCACCACCATCAATGGCTTCATTTTTTATTACGGGTGCTCCATTTCTATTGTTCCCATTAACTCCTAGACCTTTACTAATCAATTTTCGAATGGAATCAACCTCTACCATAAGATTCTGCTCATCAATCATAGGATTTTGTACTATATCCGAAAACTGCTATTTGAGACGTTACTAGTTTTTCCTATCGAGCGCTCTCCATGATAAGACCAAAATGTATATCCTATTGGAAATTGTGTACAAATCAAATGATTATACACCTCATCTCTTGTTAGCCATTTCTTAAAAGCACATGTACTACATGGACATATGATTATTCTATCGTAGAATGATGCACAAAAGCAAAATCAATAAATTTTGAAACACTTTGTGCATACTCGAGAATTTTATAGTTTCTTAATCCACAATTTAGTAACAACTATGAAAATAATTTTTTTAAAAAATATTAATCTACCAATCCTAGTGAAAGAGATATCACTACTTGTTCTTCAAAAAAATAAAATCAGCACATAAGTAAAATGTAACAAGTAAGTTTTTACTCCACCAAAAATAGAAGTGCGTACTTTGGCCTTCAGCTATCTACAATTGTGAAGTGATAGATTAGCTCTTTAACTTTGAACCTATTCGTATATGGTTCAAACAAGAAAACATCTATATCATACAAGTATTTTGTTTAGGACTTTATTTTTTTGAGCAACAGAAAAAATGTTCCTGCCAAAGAAAAAATCTTGGCTACCACAGAATGAAATGCTAAAACATCTAAGAAATGAAATCCCAACATGGACCTTATGAATAAAAGTTAGAAAATTAAGAAACTAATTTTTATTTTTATTTTTTAAAACAAGTGAATTGAATCGTTCAAACACTTACTTCATTATATTTTTCATTAAAAAACTAACTTGAACAAAAATAAATCAGAATCAAAATTAGAAACATAAATGAATAAAATGGATGAAGAATAGTAGTAAAAATAAAGAAGAAATTCTCATCTTATACATGTATCATCATTAGATGTGGTTGAAAATCACATGAACACTATAACCAGCTACTAGCTATATACCACCACTTTGCTAGTCTAAAGTTTCATCTTTACGTGAATAGTCTCACCATTATATGTGCTATTTTTTAGTTGAAGTCCAAGCTATAGCATTTAGTGTTATGTTATGTTAAAATTAAATGTGCTCGCTATTTGTATTCATTCTAATTTCCTGTTCTGAGACCATATAATAAGGACATGAAGGAGAACATTATTATAAAGAAAATTTTCTAATTCAATATTTCATTGCTTTCAAGACCAATCATGATCATATATAAAATCTTTACTAAAATTCAATTATCAAGTCACTATTTTTTATGTATTAGGTTGAAGCTTTATAATACGTTGTAGAGTCCCCAATTAGTAGAGGTACTATCCAATTCCTTCTATATCCGAGTACATCGTCAATCATGTTCTAACTACACAGTGAATGAAATTAGATTGTATATGTTAGCATATCATACATTCCAAACTAAGAACTACATTGCATATATTAGCACCTAAAAACTTACAACTATTCTACTCTGCTAAACAGACTTAAATTAATGACCTTGGAGTAACAATGATCACACCTCAAACTAGCGTCATGGTTATGCTTCTATATTAGCACCTAATAGCTTTTGATGTATATTAGTAATAGACAATAACAACTACTATCAAAGCTTTCAAACACTAATCACAACATGAGGTACAAAAACAAGTTATATATATCGACAAAATTCTTTGGAAACTATAGAGAAGGAGAGAAAAAGCACAAAAAAAAAAAAGCATTAAAAAAGCCTTATAATACATCAGATTCTTCTTCCTTTCTTTTCTTCATCAACTATTACATTTAAAGTAAGATTTATATGTAATGACTAACACCATTTAAATAAGCTTTTTAACACAAAAAGAATATACATAAAGTTAATTACTTTATATTTGTTAAAATTGACGTATTCACCTTGACAAAATCATACTAACTAACTTTTATTAAGTTATATATATATATGGCACCTAATTATATATACCTGCAACTTCTTGATTGTATATGATTGCTTCCTTACGTACAAAACAATATGCAATTATCAATTTTATAATCAGATTTTGAACCTATTTTATATATATACGAAGATGGTTTCCATTCATTTTTCCAACAAATTACGTCACAACCTAAACTTCCGTTATTATTATTATTAGAATTTACTCATTCTCCATGTTAGAAACTAGATGCAAAAAAACTGGAGAAGGGGTTTGTGTATTATTGAGTGTATTCAAATTGTTTATTCAAGTTGTCTATTCAAATTGTCTAGAATGATACAATATAAAAGGTATTTATAGGTGCTAAAAGAATCGTAATAATAAAGACGTAATCTCTTATAATAAATATTCAGATATACTAAATAATACAATTGATCCTAATTGATCCTAATTATATTCTAACATCCTCCCTCAAACTCAAGTGACAACTTGAGTTTGAAAGTTAAAACTGTTGGAATTTTCTCAAAATTCCTTAACCCAAAGATCATCCATGTTAAATCATTAAGAAAGAAAACACTGGATGCGGAAGGGTACCTGAATTCATAAATATGAATCATACGATCAGAAGAGTTTGGATCTTGTGGTTCTTTCGATCTTCCTCAACCAAAGCCTTCTGTATTCTTAGGTGGCTGAACTGTAACTCTTTTGATGGGGAAAGAGCAACAAAGGCGGCTTTGGTATATTGGGGACCGAAACCCTGAAGGTCTATTTATATTTGAGCATGACACCCATTAAACCCTAAAGCCCAAATAAAATAGTATCTAGAGCCCAAAAGATAATTAATATATCTAAAATCCAAAAAAGATCATTATCTAAGGAACAAAAGATAATATCCGGTTTTATTCTCATTTAATTTCAAATCAAAAGTAATAATGACTTATTCAATTTATTATTTATAACAATAAATGAGATCACCATTATATAAGTCATTTAATTTGAAATAGCATAATTTGTGATTATAATTAATATATGTATTGCCCACAAATAAGTTAGGAAATTAAATAATTTCCTAACAATCTCCCACTTGGGCTATACATATATTCTTTCTTGACATAATCACATCTTATAAACTTTATGCGCGTATCTGAATGTTATTTCTCTCATTACTTTAACAATCTGGTCTGTCTCATACGTTAGATATGGAACTACCGCAGCTTTTATCACATTAAATCCCGTGACTAAACCACGCCAATCACCATCCTAATATACTTAACGACATAGATCAAATTTGGATGAGTAATATGGAAATTACATGCCAAGTGATCTCATGCATGTCTATTTCCAGCTGGTCCAACTTTATTGAGATCAAACACAATATAAATATTACAAAATGAACATTTCACATAACATGAAATAAACCATCAACTTAATTCTGCAGAAAAATAATTCAATATCTGTCATAGGACATATATCATAAAATAAACTCCCACTAAACCAAAGCATCACAAATATTGACACTCATCCGAGCAGTGTGCTCTTTGAAAGACTTTAGGGATCAATTCCTTGGTTAATGAGTCTGCTAGTATATACTCTGTTCCTATATGTCCTATGGAAATCTATTTTTTTTCTTAAACTTTCTCCTTAACAACTAAGAACTTGATATCTGTATGCTTCGATTTTGTCAAGCTCTTACTGTTATTGGAGTATAGTACTGCTGACTTATTGTCACAAAATATCCTTAATGGCCTTTCAATGTCATCTACTATATGAAGCTCAGTGACAAAGTTTGGCAACCATATGCCATGAAATCGAAATCGGAATCAGAGTACCTAATGATCTCCAAATTTTCTGATCTCCAATAAATAAGCATGTAATTCTTTGTTCGCTTTAAATAACGCATTATGCGTTTAACAGCTATCCAATGATCCCTGTCCGGATTGCTCAAGTATCTATCCAACACTCCCACTATAAATGATATATCGGGATGTGTGCATACTTGAGCATACATTAAGCTCCCTAGTGCTGATGCATAAGGTTTATTATGCATTGCTGTCCTCTCAAGATCATTTTAGGGCATTGCTTGAGACTGAACTTGTCTCCTTTAGCTACAGGTGTGTGCATTGGTCTACAACTTTTCATGACATATCTACTTAAAATCTTTTTGATATAGTTATTTTGTGATAATCCAAGAATACCTTGAGAGCGATCTCTTAGTATCTCGATTCCTAATACAAAAGAGGCATCACCAAGATCTTTCATTTCGAATTTGTTCGATAGAAATTTCTTAGTTTCATGCAACAAGCCTATATCGTTACTGGCAAGTAGAACGTCATCAACATGTAAGACCAAAAGGATGTATTTACTCCCACTGAACTTGTGGTATACACACTCATCTATGATATTTACCTCAAAACCATGAGGTAATGACTTGATGAACATGTGATACCATTGACGGAAAGCTTGTTTGAGACTATAGATGGATTTTCTCCTTTCTCTATTGGATCTCCTTAATGACACTTCTTGAGGTTGTTGAGCTTGCTGTATGGATTGGGATTGAGGAGGATTCTCATTATTTTTCTGTGCTGTAGCAGTATCTTGAGCAACAACGATATTCTCATTGTTCTCTTGTACTGTAACTGAATCTACAGTAGGATTCTCATTGTGCTCTTGTACTATAACTGTGTCTTGAACAATAATAGGCACAAGGACCTGATCATTGTCAGTTACAGAATCCTCATCAAAAGCAACATTTCTAATATTTCCTTCCCCCCCAAACTCAACACCCTTAAGAAATCTCGCATTTTCCATTTCAAAAAATAGACCTTGATGTAGGATTGTAAAACTTGTACCCCCGTGAACGCTCAGCGTAACCAACAAAGTAGCAACTAATTGTTCTTGAGTCCAATTTTCTTTCATGCGGGCTATAAGGTCGCGGCTCAATTGGACATCCCCAAGTATGCAGATGCTTTATACTGGGCCTTTTTCCAGTCCAAATTTCATACGGAGTTTTGTTAACTGCTTTGCTTGGCACCCTATTAAGGATGTACACTGCGGTCTTTAAGTCTTCTCCCCAGAGTGATTCAGGCAAGGAAGAATGACTAATCATACTTTTCACCATGTCTTTAAGAGTTCGGTTCCTTCGCTCTACAACACCATTCATGCTAGGTTTGTCTGGCATAGTGTATTGCGGAACAATACCACACTCCTCTAGGAAAAGAGCAAAAGGCCTGGGATGTTGCTCACCTGAACCGTCATATCTTCCGTAGTATTCACCACCACGATCAGATTTGATAGCTTTAATTTTCTTTCCAAGTTGAAGTTCAACTTCAGCTTTGAAAGACTTGAAAACATCCAAGGCTTGGGACTTTTCATGAATTAAATATAGATACCCATAACGAGAGTAATCATCTATGAACGTAATAAAGTACCGTTGTCCATTCCAAGAGACAGTAGGAAATGGGCCACATATATCGGTATGTATCAGTTTTAAGACATCTTTAGCTCTCTCGGCACCTAATTTTCTTTCCTTTGTCCTTTTCCCCTTTATGCACTCAATGCAGACTTCAAAGTTCACCAAATTTTGGGGTCCAAGAATTCCATCCGACACGAGCCTCTGAATTCTCTGTTTAGAGATGTGACCTAGGCGTTTATGCCATAATGATGCCGAATTCTCATTTAGTTTTTGTTTTGTACCCGTTTGCAGTATTTCATTATTATAGGAATTTAAGTCAAGCCTATATAGATTATCCACCAAATAACCAGCGCAAATATTATTCGAATTATAAAAGAGACTGACTTTATTGTCTCCGAACGAACAAAAATAACCTGATTTGTCCAAACGAGAAACAAAAACCAAATTCCGCCTAAATGATGGTACATAAAATGTCTCTAATAAATCCAAGTAAAATCCACTCGTGGAACATAATCTAAAGGTTCCTATAGCTTCGACTGCAACTATATTGCCGTCTGCCACATAGATGTATCTTTCAGCATCACTTGGCGGTCGGCTCCACAGGCAACCCTGCATAGTAACACTTACATGAGTAGTAGCAGCAAAATCTACCCACCAAGTATCAATAGGTGCATAACTTAAACTAGCCTCAGAACAAACGAAAGTAAGAATTATACCTTTCTTTACACGCCAGGTAGCATATTTGGTACAATCCTTCTTCATGTGTCCCACCTTCTTACAGAAGAAACATGTTGAAACTTGATCCTATTTCTTAGCCTTTTTCTGCTGAGAAGACACATCCGCAGTGGTATTACACTTTCTTTTATACTGAGAAGATGAAGCCATGTGAGCATTTTCAGTCTTATCTTGCTGTAGCCTCTCTTCTTCTTGCACACAGTGAGATATAAGCTCATTTAAGGACCAAGTGTCCTTCAGAGTGTTATAACTCACTTTGAATTGTCCAAAGTGTGCAGGAATGGAAATCAAAATGAAATGCATGAGTAAATCTTCAGACAACTCTAACTTTAGTGCTTTCAATTTTGAAGCAAGATGAGACATTTCTATAATGTACCCCCTTATGTTCCCTTTACCTTTATATCTCATGGAGACAAGTTTGCTCAAAAGACTACTTGCCTCCGCTTTTTCATTCTTAGTAAAGAATTTTTCAACATCTTTCAGGAACTGTTTAGCATCTTTATCCTCAGTAATTGAGCCCCGAAATGCCTCAGGAATTGAGCGTTTCATGATCATAATACTCATTCGATTGGATCTCCCACTTCTCTATTTTAACCTCATTGAGATTTTCTGGAGTGGAAGTGGGTTTCTCCTCTCGAAGAGCTATATCTAGATCCATACAACCGAAGACAATTTCTACGGTATCCTTCCAAACTTTAAAGTTTGAACCATTCAGCATGGGAATACTGCTAATTTGTGCAGAAACATTGGTAGCTAAAGCCATAGTTTCTAGATTAGAACAAAAGGAACATGCAGTAAACATTAGTTGAATAATGGGAAAAATCCATATTGAGATATCTAGAACAACATTAATTTTTAATCTTTGGATAGAAAAATTAACTGTAAGTGATACTCTCATTGCAGTAATCAAATATTGTCAAAATTTCTGTCACACATGAAGCCTTTCTTTGGACTAACTTAATGCGCACATGGAGACTTAAACTTCGCAACCTATTTATTACCGCATATATTTTCTATTAATTGGCCAAACAATAACCTTCCTTTGGGCCGATTGTTGACCGCATAATTAATAGAAAATAAACAAAAGCGTGCAATGCTTATTATTTGGCCAAACAATAAACTTCCTTTGGGCCGATTATTGTTCGCATAAATGATAAGCATTACTTTATTCTTAATTAGTTACCCAAATATGTATTTACCATCAATATGTGTATGTAATTCGGCCAAATACAGACCTTCCTTTGGGCCGACCAATATTCGCATGAATTACATATCACCATATTCCTAATGTTTTAAATAAATCAATTTTCACAAAAGAAGATACTTTAGCAGCATAATGTTCAATCAATTTATTCCAAAACCAAATCTTTATAAAATAGATGGGTATACTAATCCAAATTGTTACTAGTTTCTTTAGGTAACAATTAAATAATATTTTTTTATTATTCTCTTCTTTATAAAAAAAAATAATCCATGAACAAATAATAATAAAAAAAAGTATCTATGTCTGCATGATTATTATCCACACATGTATATATTACTTGATCATGTGTCAGAACGCATTGCATTTACATGTACGAAACATATTACTTTAATGAACAAATAAATCAATGTATAAAGAAAGTACTCGGAGTCCATGTATGCACATTAAAATAAATAATAAACTCATCAGATCCATAAAATTAAGTTGATCCAAAAGGAGAACAACGACGCAAATATATATTACTCCAATATTTAGGATCGAGATACAAACAAAAAATAGTATGCACATATATAAAAGAATGTAACATTTTTTTTAATATACTTTTTGTATTTTTTATATGCTCTTCATGTACTATTTGTGTATTCTTTATGCACTTTTCATGTACTATTTTAGTTTTATTAACATGTGATACGCAATTTAAAAGCAGCACATATTTGAATCTAATTTTACAACCTCAAATTAAGATTCAAATTAAAATAAAATAAATTTATAATTTCTTAATGATTTAATCATAGACAGCTCTGATACCACTTGTTGGAATTTTTTCAAAATTTCTTAACCCAAAGATCATCCATGTTAAATCATTAAGAAAGAAAACACTGGATGCAGAAGCGTACCTGAATTCATAAACATGAATCATACGATCGGAAGAGTTTGGATCTTGTGGTTCTTTCGATCTTCCTCAACCAAAGCCTTCTGTATTCCTAGGAGACTGAATCGCAACTCTTTTGATGGAGAAAGAGCAACAAAGGCGGCTTTGGTATATTGGGGACCGAAACCTGAAGGTCTATTTATATTTGAGCATGGCACCCATTAAACCCTAAAGCCCAAATAAAATAGTATCTAGAGCCCAAAAGATAATATATCTAAAATCCAAAAAAGATCATTATCTAAGGAACAAAAGATAATATCCGGTTTTATTCTCATTTAATTCCAAATCAAAAGTAATAATGACTTATTCAATTTATTATTTATAACAATAAATGAGATCACCATTATATAAGTCATTTAATTTGAAATAGCATAATTTGTGATTATAATTAATATATGTATTGCCCACAAATAAGTTAGAAAATTAAATAATTTCCTAACAAAAACAACGAAATAAAGAGAAAAAAATTGCATAAACTGATAAAACGAGTGCAGACGGAACTGCCGGAAGGAAGTGCAGACGGAACTGCCGCTAGTCTGAAGGAAGCGCATACGGAACTGCCAGAAAGAAACACAGACGAAACTGCCACAAGAAAACACAAATGGAACTGTCACGAGAGGCAGACGGAACTGTCACGAGAGAACACAAACGAAACTGCCACGAGAGAATGCAAACGGAACTGCCACAAGAGAACGCAGACAGAACTGCCACGAGAGAACACAGACAGAACTGCCATGAGAGAACGCAGACGGAACTGTCGAAAGAGAGCGAAAACTATATGATTTCTTCATGAGAATAGGTAAGCAGCGGATGACAATGGTGTTTGATCATTCGACTCGAAAAAATATAAGACAGAGAAAGTAGGCTAGTCGGTGAGGTGAAAAAGTATCAAAGGAGTGACAAAAGGTAAGGAAAAATGGCATAGAAAAAAAAGTGAAAAAACTACGGTGATTTCACCGCAAGGAAAACAACCTATCATCTTCAAGGAGGATACCATGGCTCTGATACCATGTTAGAAATAAGAGACTGAGAGAGTAATCTGAAAAGTATATTATTGAGTTTATTCAAGTTGTCTATTCAAATTGTCTAGAATGATACAATATAAAGGGTATTTATAGGTGCTAAAAGAATCGTAATAATAAAGACGTAATCTCCTATAATAAATATTCAGATATACTAAATAATACTAATTCATCCTAATTATATTCTAATACCCCACATTGAGATACAAAGAAAAGCTCTATTATTCTTTGTTAATAAAATCATCACCACAATTCAAAAAATTTGAATAGTTTTTGATCACCTGAGTTATGACTTATGAACCATTAATTTGTGAATTTAATTTTGTACTTATAAGTTTATTATAAATTATTTTATAAAAAATAACAAAATGTCATAGATTAAGCTTCAAAAATCATTTGTAAGAAAAAAGAGAGATAAGAAAATCCTAATAGAGAAAAAGAGTAATCTTCTGCACTTCTAAGAAAAAAATTTGTGCTTTCAAAGTGATGAACAAGACGGAAAAAACGAGAGAACAGAGTAATGGATTATTAGTGATTATCAACAACAAGAAGCATTAAGTCCAAGGAGAAAAAAACAAATTAAAAAGAAGCACGATTAGTTTACCATGGAAAGGAACAAATGCGTGGGGTTTTGCTAAGCCATGATTTATCGTCGTTCTGCGAAAAGAGTTTCTCTCACTACAATTGGAGTTCTAGGTGAGGAGCTAGGTTTTGGGATAACCAAAATTGGGGTAATGACGGGTAATAGTGGCTAGAGGGAGAAGCGCAAACAAAAATTAGGAATTAAGCGGGTAATGGCACGAATACTCTAAACTGCCATGGAGTAAAAGTAACTCGCCGCCCGTTACATACTTTAGAGGCGGTTGTTTTACACCGCTAGAATGTGTAAAATGGGACAACAACGGTGATGGTTCTATTTAATCTCGTTCAAGAAATAGCTGTTGGAATTATAAATTGTTGTAGTGATTTGTGCTTTAAAGTGTATGGATATTGAAAACACATATAACTTTTTCTTAATCCACCTATATCCTTCGAGAGTAATCATTTATGAAGGAGACAAAATAATTTATTCCTTCTAATAATATTACAGGTGATTTTCACACATTAGAGTGAATTAAGTTTAGTATGTGCTTACTTTTGATGCACCTTTTAAATTTTATCTTGTGTTATTTGCTTGTCACGCCATGCTCACAGAAAAGTAGATTTATCAATTTGATCCTAGGAAGAATATTGCTATTTGCAAGAACTTGTAGATCACATCCTAGCATGTGGCATAGCCTGCAATGCCACATCATCGACATCTCTTCATGATTTACACATGCAGCAGCCACTTTTGCGTCTTGGACTATGTCTTCAAAGAGTAAGTAGAGATTGGTTATTAGCCTTTTGGCTTGAACACTATTTAACACTTTTAAGATTCCACTTTTAATATTAATTTTGTGGAGCTTTTTTCGGTGGAAAAAGATCTTCTAGTCCTTAAAGGATTAGGTAATAAAAGAAATTAATAAAAAAATATGGAACCGGTTCACAAATAATAAAAAATAACATTTGGGGCAAATTTGGAGAAAAAACTTATGAACAATTAATTTGTGAATTTAATTTTGTACTTATAAGTTTATTATAAATTATTTTATAAAAAATAACAAAATGTCATAGATTAAGCTTCAAAAATCATTTGTAAGAAAAAAGAGAGATAAGAAAATCCTAATAGAGAAAAAGAGTAATCTTCTGCACTTCTAAGAAAAAAATTTGTGCTTTCAAAGTGATGAACAAGACGGAAAAAACGAGAGAACAGAGTAATGGATTATTAGTGATTATCAACAACAAGAAGCATTAAGTCCAAGGAGAAAAAAACAAATTAAAAAGAAGCACGATTAGTTTACCATGGAAAGGAACAAATGCGTGGGGTTTTGCTAAGCCATGATTTATCGTCGTTCTGCGAAAAGAGTTTCTCTCACTACAATTGGAGTTCTAGGTGAGGAGCTAGGTTTTGGGATAACCAAAATTGGGGTAATGACGGGTAATAGTGGCTAGAGGGAGAAGCGCAAACAAAAATTAGGAATTAAGCGGGTAATGGCACGAATACTCTAAACTGCCATGGAGTAAAAGTAACTCGCCGCCCGTTACATACTTTAGAGGCGGTTGTTTTACACCGCTAGAATGTGTAAAATGGGACAACAACGGTGATGGTTCTATTTAATCTCGTTCAAGAAATAGCTGTTGGAATTATAAATTGTTGTAGTGATTTGTGCTTTAAAGTGTATGGATATTGAAAACACATATAACTTTTTCTTAATCCACCTATATCCTTCGAGAGTAATCATTTATGAAGGAGACAAAATAATTTATTCCTTCTAATAATATTACAGGTGATTTTCACACATTAGAGTGAATTAAGTTTAGTATGTGCTTACTTTTGATGCACCTTTTAAATTTTATCTTGTGTTATTTGCTTGTCACGCCATGCTCACAGAAAAGTAGATTTATCAATTTGATCCTAGGAAGAATATTGCTATTTGCAAGAACTTGTAGATCACATCCTAGCATGTGGCATAGCCTGCAATGCCACATCATCGACATCTCTTCATGATTTACACATGCAGCAGCCACTTTTGCGTCTTGGACTATGTCTTCAAAGAGTAAGTAGAGATTGGTTATTAGCCTTTTGGCTTGAACACTATTTAACACTTTTAAGATTCCACTTTTAATATTAATTTTGTGGAGCTTTTTTCGGTGGAAAAAGATCTTCTAGTCCTTAAAGGATTAGGTAATAAAAGAAATTAATAAAAAAATATGGAACCGGTTCACAAATAATAAAAAATAACATTTGGGGCAAATTTGGAGAAAAATAACCTTGTTATTTACCATACACTACTCCTAAACATGTCAATTGGCAAACTTTTTGGAGATCATAGTCTTCTATTACGACAGCTATTTCTAGTTCTTGCAATTATAAATTGATCTATATAATGCAGATGTCATTTAATCACAAAAGTGATAGGAATACTATGGGAGACACTTGCCAAAAAAATAGGGAACACTTTTGGCATGTGGTTAGTCGTAAAGGTGAAGCCTTTACAATTGAAAAATTCAAAAAAAAAGTGCGATTTGAATGGCTACTAGAAGATTCAAATTGAGTCCGACTTGGCGGTGTTAGTGGTGGCGGTAACGGCGACGATGAGATATTGAAAGAAACTTCCAACAAATGCTGATTTCGAAAGCAAAGGTATTGAAAAAAGGCTAACCGGGAGTTTGAACAGAAAAGTGAGGAAGGCGAAAGAAAATGCAACACCAACATCTCCTTCATGCGGTGGTTTTACGGTGTCTGTTCATGAAAATTGAGTGAATCAAAATTTAAGAGGAAAATGCAAAAAAAATATTTTAAAGAAATTTTATGGACAATATGCTCAACACGCCAAAGAAGATGGATTTGCCATTGAAATGAGTTTTGTAAGTACAGTCACGGAATATTTGGATTGCAGTGAGTGTTGGGGATCTAAGTTGGGGTACCGTGTTGAAAATGGGTGTCTGATGGGGAATTGGGGATGAATACTAGCAATTAAGTTTTTCTTTTTTAAATTATAATTAATTATTATTATTATTATTATAGCTCTTTACCAACCAAACCGTAATGTACCGGTTTATAATTAAGATAAGTATGGGGTCATATGTAATTATAGGTAATTTATATACAAATTCAATCTGAACCACATATTAAGAATATTTTTACTTAATCCTTAAAGGATTAGATTATTCTTTTCCCACCAAAGACATTCCCTGATTTTGTACTTTTTGAACATCCAAGAGCCCAACAGACAATAGATTCTTTTTTAGGCCTTTTACATATCTTATACCTTGAATTGTACATATGGAACCACGGAATATTTTGATTTTAATAGTACTAATACCCATAATTTTCAAAGCATGATTATCTCTCATGAGCACAAATCTTAATGAAACCGGTTCATAGGTGCTAAACCAATGCCGATGCAAAGTCATGTTATACGTTGCAGCATAATCCATCAACAAAACATCAATCAGTCGTCCACTACCTTCATGACCTATCGCTGCTTCAATGCACAAGATGCTTCTATCATCAGAGATACTTGTAATACATCCTTGTGAGGTTGTTGTATCAGGAAATTTCTGTACTTTTTTTATTTAACCAACAATCTTTTTTCTAGTGTCCTTTTTTATCATAATGATAACACCTCTTTTAAGACTTTGATTTATTACGATAATGACTCCCACAAAATTTTTGTTTGTTTTGAACCTTCTGTTCGATTGTCTTTATTTTTACGCTTACTCTTTTTTTTTTTTTTAAATAGCGGTAACAACATCATCAAATCGAAATTAATCAATAATATTGTTATTAGTGATGTTAATGATGATTTGATTATATGAATCTAGTAAGTTTTGAAGAATAAGTTCGACACGTTCAATTTTTTTTCAATTTGACCGTCCATAATTGTAAGTTGTGAAAACTCAGATTATTGATGTGTTCTGTGAATGACGTAAATAAAAGTAACACTCTTTTATATGTATATAAACGTAACACACTTTTATATGTATATAAACGTAACACACTCATTAAAAATTATTACACACTCACACTTTTGTTACACACTTTCTCACTCTCTACAATGCACGTTACACACACACACTCACTTTTGTAATTGTTACACCTCTGCTCACTTATATTATACTCAGACACTAGCTAATTATTCACTCACTTGTCACACACCCAACACTCAGGAACATATATCTATCTCATGGTTTATTATTATAGTAGTACATGCTTAATTAACATGCTTCTGGTGGTGCATATCATTACCTGAAAGATTATCTTTTATATAAAATTTCTCTGCCAAAAACACTGCTACTACATATCATAAAATACTCTTTTTTTAATAATACTTTTGCATCTTCACATAGTATGCACATACTTCTTTTATTTCAACATTTAAAGAAAACAATTAAATTAAACTCATACAAATTATGATACATTTAACATAAAACAAGATACATTCCACACAAGATAAAATTACAATACTAATTAGCCACTAAATCAAGCCGTATATATTATTTGTGTAAAAATATATGTATTATTTAATTTATTTTTAATATATATTTTATACGAATAAT
>NC_029789.2:21577699-21578358 GCF_000816755.2 Arachis ipaensis
ATCTATTGATTAATTTTTAGTATGTAGTTATTAACCAAATAATGTCATATTTGGTTGGAAAGGTAATCCCAAGATAAAGGCCTAAATATATGAGAATAATGAGACTCCATGAATTCCAAGTGGTTCTTGTGAAGGTGCATATAGAGCACCCAATCGCCATTCCCTTTAGGGCTAGGCAATGGCATCACATAACCACAACGACCACCCCATGGAAAATGGCATGATTCAAATATTGGCTTTCCCCAGCCAAAATCAACCTTTGACTCAAGAAACCTTCTTCCCGAAGACACCACAAAACACGGCCCATCATACGTTTCATGAAAGATCCTGGTCACCGCCGGTACGGGGCGGTGTATTTCAACCCAGTCATTGAGCCCTAAGAAGTGTTCTTCCGTTGTTGCCACCTCTAGGAACTCGTGAACCTGCTCGGCCACCTGGCTCAGTGTCTTTTCCACTAACTTCTCCACTGGTTCCCCATCAAATGGAATGGAAACCACGTTGCCAAAGTAACAATTCATTAGTGCTTCCTTCTTCTTGTCGCCATTGCTCAGCCTTCTTCTTCCATCAACCACAACACCCATCTTAGCAACGATCGCCTTTTTGTTATTATAACCTGTTATATATGTACATCATTGGCTTGAATCAAGCTCGCAAGATCA
>NC_029789.2:21578510-21586667 GCF_000816755.2 Arachis ipaensis
GTTTAGTGGATATGGGATGTAGCCTGTTATTCATATTATTCATAATTTTTGTTGTCTACCTAATCGAATATATACACCATTAATGTATGTGCAGTTCTTCTCTCTTATTTTTTTTAGAGAAAAAATTCTAAACGATCCTAACAATTATCTCGAAAGACAACGAGGTTCTAAAAAAAAAATCCATTTTCAAATTTTTATTTGGAAAAGTCTAAGGGGCCAACAACTTTGTTAAATTCTGGCCAGCATGTAACCAATAAAAAAAAGTGAATGAAATCTCACACCATTAAAACCATCATTGATGGCTATTTGATGGCTACAAATCACAAAGTTGCTGGCCCCCTAGCATTCCTCTTTTTTTTTTTTATGAGACTAGTTAGCCTATCTGTTAATATTTTCTCTCTATATTAACGAAATAAACCTACATGACATGTTAAACTGTTGATTTATCCTTTAATAACTAACTAGGATTAACAATTTTTAATTTTTTGTTGGGAATCTCTTTGTCTTTTAATGATAATTTTTAAGGTTGTTTAATTTTTAGTTTTATTTTTTTAAATATATTAGCTAAATTTACTGTGTAAAATTAAAAAATATTAGTAATTTTTAAATTATTTTTACTTATAAAATTTAAATAGAAGATATATTAGTGATTAACGTATCACATAAGCATGTTCTGGAAAGAGATCATTGATAGAGGGGCTAACCAATCTCACGAAATTAAATATTTTGTACAAAAACCTTGTAGTCCATAAAAAAAATATCAAGACCAAATTAGATATTCATTTTTTTTAGCCTAAATATGTGTTTATTTATTTCTTTTTTATTTGAGGATGAAAATCGTAACAGTGAGGATATATAATAGTTAACAAAATAAAATATTCACTCTCTTATCATTTAAATTGAGTACCAACTTTCAAAATGTTGAATACTTGAATATCATAATCATAACATATTTAATATTTATAACCAATTAGGGCGGTTATTCTATATATTGTGAATAAAAATGTTATGCATGTATAAAAGAAAATCAATTATTGAATGAATTGTGATATATTTATGTATAAATATTTGTTATTTATATATTATTATTTTAATTATATATTTAATATTTTAATATATATTCTATTAGATTAGATAATTTTAGATGTAGCATGCATGATGGATTATGAATAGAGAAGTGACATAATTGTTCACTTTTTAATTATTATTTGCATTGTTACTTTTTATTGTAAAATTAAGGGTTTACTGGCTATGTATTATGAAATGAAATAATAAACTTTTAGAAAATATATGTACAAAATGAGTTATTTTATACGTATTTTATAAATATTTCTCTTTTGATGGATTGTAAGTTGTAAGTTACCATCAATAATAGCTTTGGATGAAACAGAAGCCGTAGCAACCAATTTCCACAAGAATGCAGAGAAGGATACAAGCTTTGTGGGCTTGGCACCGTTTGAGGTTGCAAGTGCCTGAATGCGGTTAAGTTCTTCAACAGTGATGAAATATATGCGGCTGATGATTGGGCCGGGATCGGAACTGGGATTGGGCTCAGCTGGTGGAGGAAGGTGGTCGGTGAGGAGAACATACATGCGGTCAATTGAAGCTGAAGGGTGGATAGTTGGGGGGCGTCTTGGACTGAGGAGGGAGCGGCGAAAACAAGGTTGATGAGTTAAGGTAGTGAGCCCTGTCGATTGGGCCAACTGGGCCCACGATACAAGAAATATGTTTGTACTGTAAGCATCTGCGATTCGATGGTCAGAAGTGCATCCTACTACTAATCCACCACACTTTAGCCAAGTTACCTGCACCAATTATACAAAAATGCATGCTTAATTAAGTTAATTAAATATTCTTACAAAATAAACCGAGTTAAAGAAAAGTTTGAACTAGCTATTGGTTAAAATTTTAACAAAAACTTGCGTAGCTACTGTAGTCACCAACTTAGACATGCATGCTACAATCCACCTCTATGTTGAGTTTCCTTTTTTTTTTTTCCCATAATATAGTTTAGATCGAAAAGGATATTTATCCATGCCTGAACAGCAAGCACGCCACGCTTCTTCTTTGGAACAAGCTTTCCTTCAACAGATTCATCAGGGTTATACAAGTTAAGACTCTGAAGTTCAACATCAGCCTCAGCCACAACAAAATCAACCCCACGGTTATTGCAAAGAAGCTCAGGTTCACCCATGGAGTTTTGCACCACCTCACCACCAAAAGCATAATAGGGAACCAAAGCCTTAGCTAGTGAATTCTTAAGTGACTCCACCATTGATCCAAAGCTCAGCATTGCGGTGTTATTGTAGCAAAAGAAGACGCTAGCATCAATCGGTGGAAGAAGGAGGTCAAGGTTTGAGAATGGCAACCAATGGTCTTGCATGGGAAGCATGGCTGCCACCACTTCCTCTTTGATCACACTCACTCTGAATTCTCCCATTTTTTATATACCAAATATGTGAATATTATTGATGGGTTTATTGTATTTATGTGTGTTGATGAACACAAGCCACATGCAAAAGTTGGCTTATATTATATAGAAAAAGATATGGATAAATGAAGAAGATAGTAAACCGGGGGAAATTAAACCAACTGGATCCTTTTCCAACAATTTATTTTTCTTGTTGCTATAATTAATTAATCAGCGAAATGTCATATATATTGGTAGTGACAATTATTACTAGTGAGACCTTAAGCATTTTAAGGACGACAAATTATAGGCATGCAAATTAAATAGGGTAGTTCCCTGGTGACTAAGGATTTGGTGGCTAAGGAAGGCCAAAAATTGATTAGATCATGATTTGGTGGCACTACAACAAAACAGCATTTTGACGATGGTTTTTTTTAATGCTTGGTGACGGTTTTATTGTCATTAAATACTTTTGCGACGGCTAAAAAAAGCGTCACAGATTTGAGCGTTGCCAGCTGGCATAGTGACGATTTTGGACCACCGTTGGTATGGAGTGTCGCTAAATTATTTGTGACGGTTTTTAAAGTATAAAACCGTCACTAATTTGTAACACTTGTAAAGGTGTTTTTTATACTGTATTTCGCGACGTTTTAAAACTGTCGTTAAATTATTAAATCCTGTGACAGTTTTTTCTTATATCTTTGTGATTGTTTTAAACAGTCACAATATTTAGCAACAATTTGAAACCGTCACTAAGTTACTTGTCTTTATGACGGTTCTTAGATATATTTAGTGACTATTTAAACTGTCGCAATATTTTTAGTGACAGTTTTTCGAATTAAAACCGTCACTAAGTTACTAATTCCTGTGATAGTTTTTCCTGTATTTAGTGACTGTTTTAAACTGTCATAATCTCTCCAACATCAAAGCTTTCTTTTATTAATTATTACAAAAATTATTTCTATTATAAATAATAATTTATACGTATATAAATACTACAACATCAAAAGTTTCCTTCTTAATAAAATTTTCTACACCAAAATATTTATACAATCATAGATCTAATTCATTGTTCATTTGATTCAAAATTCATGTATCTATAAAGAGTAAATACTACCATACACAATAAAAGTATCAACCCTGTAACATAATTTATATATCTAAGTGCTAAATAAATATATGATATTCGGTTCTTGATGGTCCACTTGTAGTAGCAGATTGCATAAAACCTCTTGTGCAAGAGCTTCTCAAATTCAACTTCAACTTCAGTGGTTCTTCCTCTATGAAAAATACCTCTGACAAAGTAAGATCATCACATAAATACTAGATTTACAAGATAGGAACAAAAATATCTAAGGGTAATAATGGAAAACAACTAACTTACTGGTGTTGCTCAACTGGTTCAAAATGAAATGGGTCAGAGTTTGCATCATCGAGCCTGAAAGCAACACTGGATAAATTGCACATGTTTGGATTTAGTCCCAGCAACAACATAGCAAACCATTTAAAACAATGTACAATGAACGATAGCATACCAAAATCAATCAAGGAAGGATAATTGATGGTCATCCACCACACTTTATAGCCTATGATTTTTCTACCATGAACAGATTGTACCTCGTATGCATTCTGAAGTTACTTGAAAGCTTCTGCAGCCTTTTCATTACCCATATTTTTGTCGGGATGAATCAACATTGCATGATAACCAGTGAAAACAGACTATTAGAAATAACGAGAATTATCAAGTAACAATTAGTGAAGCTATTAAAGGAAATGTGACTTGCATACTACAAGCAACTAGATACAACCAAATTCCAATAGCACATAAATCTGCAATGTAAAAGTCATCAATCATGTCAAACACTCGAGTTGCATGATGTGGCTTGTCATTGAAGGGTGATGAGAGAAGATATTTTAGAAAGAATAAATGTTTATTACCTTCACTGCCAAAACAAGTATTTTGACCAAATAACAAAAGAGAAAGAATCAAGCAGGAGATAAGCATGGCGAAAAAGTATTCACCCATTACGGCCTACCTTTAAAGCTACCATATGATTTATGTATGTCAGAACTTGGACATAGAACTATAACTAATAGTACTATGTATGAGCCATAACAATATATATTCATACACATTAAACTAATTAAAGTTAAACACTAATTTTTATTCATACAATTGCACGGCAACATTAAACTAATTAAGGGTTCTACTTCTATGTAATAACAGAATCCACATCAATAAAGCACTTCACTAATTCACTTAGCTACAAATGCGTACCTTATGATTGTTTAAGCTAGGCTGAGCTGATTTCCCTTTACTCCCTTGTAAGTATGCAAAGAAATCAGATACTCACATATCATAATAAAGCATATTAACCAAATTTCATATATATAAAGGTGAAAAGAGAGTAACCAGATTTGGGATGTCGCGGGGACAAAAGAAGAAAAACGAGGAAGACACTGATCTTAAAGCTCTACTAGTTAAGATGACCTAACTTGCATTCTTCAAGCATAAGTGCACAACACAAGACACTAATTCAGAACAATGAAAAATGAAAACATTCACTCTTTTGCACGGTCGAAACATTACCAAAACTCACAATAGCTACATTATTAGATTGTAGAAGTTGGTTAGCATTGAGAAGAAGGAAAGATTAGCCTTAATATAACAGAAGCTCAGAAATTGAAAGAAAGTAGAATCATTTGACATACTTATAAGATTTGAAGAACATTGACCAAGACAAGACAAAATATGTGAAATACAGAAACAGTTAATCATCTCCAACAAATTGAAGAACTAACTCAAATCCAAACTCAGGAAGTAGAACTCACAGAAGGAATCTTGTTTTCATGTACAAATGCTATTGAAACTTGAGCATGGTTTATGATAAACTCCATTGCATTTGGACCTGTTCTTAGGTACCTCAAGAATCATTAGGGAAATGCTTGGAATAATAAAAAGCATCTAAAAATCAATGAGAAAAGGAGTGAAAAACATACCAAGTGTGTCATATAATGGGACATATGTTACTGAATGGCTATTACAAGCCTGCAACCACCATATTTAAATCAGGTTTAGTACTAAACAGTTTCTTGCTGATCAAGTTAAGGGAAATATGGTTGAGGGGGGCATGGTGTCTTGTAAGCTTAAATAACACCTTTATCAACTTCTCGGAATTACCTGCAATCTAGAATATAAAATTGAAATGTGCTTTTGCCACTTGAAATCAAGTTCGAGATCCAAAAAATACTAAAGACTTACAACCAATCATCCAAAAAATATTAAACTAAAAAAAAAAGTGCAATAAGCAGACCTGCAAAACTCTTAACTTAACTGTTGAGCACACGTTATTACCAGAAAGGCACTCCCAAACCCAGTTCATAACAACACTTATAGATGAGAGGCTAAAATTTCTTAAGAGCAGATGCAGGTTCAAGGCTTGAGGGTAAACTTGCCAGGCTCGGTGTATTTTGCTTCTAGCTGATCAACTTTGTTAAATTTAAAACCCCTGATTCTCAATACCTCAGGCTCCTTGGAATCCTTATGGTCGACAATTTCAAGGGTCCAACCTTTGTTCTGAACTGAACCACTTGCATTAACCTATTAAAAAAGAAGAGAAAAAAAACTCGCAAAAATAATTAACCTTATTTCTTTCATGTTAATGACTAACTCGATGCCATTAAAGAATTAATCAAATTAAGGGACAAAATTTTTCACATTAGACATTTGCTTGGCTTTTTATTTTTTTATTTTTTTTAACATGTCAAAACAGAGAAATTAAATCTATCCATGTCAAAATGTCAAGATTTTTAACATTTGTTAGACAATTAGTTCTCTCAGCTTTTTAATCAAGTGCTATAAAATTGATAATTTCAAGCAAACAATGAAGTTTACTAGGAACTCACAATGCCTAAATTTGGTCATAACTTTGGCATTATTTACTAGTTTTACTAAGTTCTTAACAAATTTAAAATGTTAATTAAGTCACATAGATTCATCACAAATGTAACAAATATGCAGGAACATCAATTGCTATGTATCCATGCATATCCTCTTTTGGTTTCTCTTAGTCTTGGTTTGACTAATGCATCATGCATCATTGCCATGTAATTTGTCTTAGTCTTTTTCTTCATTTGCTATGTAATTTCCATTATGCCTTATCTTATTTTGTTTTCTAATTAAAAATCAAATGAAATTAGAGCAAGCAATCACATTGCAGCCAATAAACACAGTTCACAATAAAGAGTAACTCATCTCTCACCACAATGAGGACACTCAAAAGCCGACAACAAAATCTGCACAAAAGTTAAAGGCAACAATGCATTATGCTTACATACCATAATCACAAATTCATGCTTCAAAAATTAATCATATAATTAAATCACACAATAAATTCCTATTTAAAAAGGCAAAGAAAGAAATTATTGAAGTATTACCATAACTCAATAAGGATAAAGCACACATACCTTTCTGAAGTGAGGAATTAAAGTGAGTAAGAATCTTGTAATCCACTACGAAACACAATAGAAATGAAATTAAAACCACTCTAAAAGGGGATATTCTTATAGTGGAGGAGTGCTACTTGTCGAAGAGAGAGCTTGAAGCCTTGAAACAGAGAGAGATGACGAGGAGAGGTCTACCATATCAGTGCATTAATTTTATATTATCTATCCTTCTAATTAGAAATGTATCAAGTCAGCCATAATTTTAGTTGATACATTTCATCGAACAGGTTGTGTGCAAGTAAAATCAAAATGAATTTTAAAACAAAATAAAGCTTCCAACAAAACAATCCTCCATATAATAAGATACAAAGCATGATCTCTCAGACGAAGAATCAATGAAAAATTTAAAATCACAAATAACAGTACCAAAGAATAACAATCATGTATAGGTTATTTGATTTACATTAATCCATTCACAATTTCACATTAAAAAATTAGCAAACAAAGCATAAAAGGAAGAGAAGAACCGAAGAAGTGAAAGTAGTGCGACTAACCTTCGATGGAGACACGAACGGAGACCGGCGGCGACATGGCGGTGAGCTACTCCAACCTCGAACAGAGAAGACAGGGAGGACGCGGACAGCGGGAAGGAGGACGCCGAGCTACAAGAGAGGGCCTGGGCTAAAAGAGAGGACGCGGAGGCGCCGACAATACGGACGGCGGCGACACTGTCTCAAAATGGTTGCAGGGAGAACCTAGGGTTTTGGCTGGGTGATTTTGAACTTTGCTTGAGTTCAGAGATAGTGATTCATGAACAGGGGGTGTTGGGGGAAGGGGATGAGTGAGGGCTGAACGTTGGGGAAAAAACCAAAACGGTGCCGTTTAATAAGCACCGATCCAATTTCATTTTAAAATATAGAAATGGTTATCAGAAATAGAAAATAAAAAAAGAAAAAAGAGAGAAAGGAATAAATTGCTAGTGACGCTGAAAAAATTATATAAATAAGTGTCACTATTTTATTTAATAACGACTGTTTAAATAAGGGTCATAAAATAAGTGTAGCTATTCATCAAATTTGGTGTAGTGTGACCTGTAGCACTAAAAATTTTACAAGAAGTCCTAAGGCCAAAAAGTTGAGGCCTTATTTTCTGATAAAAGCAGGAATTAGACATTGAAAAAGAAGAAAAGAGAGTCCTGTATGCTTTTTAAGAAGAGAGAGTGTCTCTGAATAGAAATTTTTATTGTTTAATAATAACTTATCATATATGACAAGTAATTTTAAAAATAATAATTATATAAA
>NC_029789.2:21586701-21593639 GCF_000816755.2 Arachis ipaensis
TTACGTTTTTTTTCTTATGCTTTGAAAGCGTAGTCAAAAGGAGTCAATGGTCACGCTTTTATGAGGGTGGCAATTGATTAGCAATTTGGCTACGTTTTTTTTTGCACGCTGCAAAGATGGCAATTGATTAGAGATTTAGCTATGTTTTTTTGTGCCACGCTTCAAAAATGTGGCCATAGAGAGCAATAGGCGTGGTTTAGAGTTATGTTACTGTGACATTTTTAAAGTGTGGCAAAAGGTATATAAAACTACGGAAAGCAAAAACACTTTAGCATGTAAAACGAAACATATATGCTTAACGTTTTTCATCACTCTAACACATACACTACTTCAACCAGAGCTTCTTCATCACATACCTCCAACCCTAACCCCATGGCACCTCCAAGTCTCCAACGAACCCTAACTCCAGAGCTTCTTCATCGCACCTCCAACCCAATACCCATAGCTTCATTGCGCCTCCAACCCTAACCCAGAGCTTCATCACGCTTCCAACCTTAACCACAGAGATTCATTGTGCTTCCGTTGAGCTTGGCTAACGTCGTCTTTGTCTTCCTCATCTCCTCCTCGTGACCTAGACCAGAAAGCCCTAAGCCTCCATCTTTTCTCTTTTCTCTTTTCTTTGCTTCAAGCTGCGTCGCCGCCTTCGTTCTTGTGCCGCCGTTCCATCGCCGCTTTGAACCCTAAGCAATAGCTCGGGTTCTTCTCCTCATCTACTCTCTCACTCTCCCTCCGATTGCACAACACACCAACCTAGATCTATCCTTATCTTCTCGAATTTCAGAGCCAAGGTTTGCATCTAATGCTTTTTGTTTTTTTATTTTTCTAGATTTTTTTGCTGTGTTATTGACGGTTGATTATTCAGTGGATTTGGTTCGTTGACGCTATTTGCAGAAACCGTTTATTAAATATGTTGTCCGACGCCAGCAAGAAAAAGGCCGCGCAGAAGAAGGCAGTGGCATCGGCTAAGAGAGGATGCAAGGCGACTGCTTTGTCGAAGGCAGCCAACCAGCTCGCCAACTGTGTCGGAGATATTGTCATATCGGATCGGACCTGAATTGGTGTCGTCTGCTCACATCCCCTTTCCAGGGATATTAGATTCAGTAACACTTCGGATGATGTTCAATTGAATTGAATGTAATGTTTAGGGTTTTAAGTTTAGGAATGGAATAGTGTAAACTGTGGTTAAACAGAGTTGTAGATGTCATGTCTTTGTTTAGTGTTCTGATTCTCTCTGTTTACACATCCTAAATGCTTATGCTCTGTTAGTTCTTGTAGAGTTAAAGGAACATATCAGTTAAATCTAAAGCTGAACGAGTAAGGTTAAGGAGAAGGTTGAGCTAAGGAGTAGGTTAATTTAAAAATCTTCATTTGCAGCATGACTGATGGAAGGACGGAAGTCGGCCAATTAAGAAATCAATATAGGAAATACGTTGCGAGTATTGTTCTTAACCAGCAAAAATCTGCTCATCAATTTAGAAAGGTCGTCACAAAATTAGAATAAAAATACTGAGAGTATGAGTCCCAGGTCGTCTCCCAACGAGTTGCCAAAAGGGTGCTAATTTATTAATCAGGAGTTTTCCGAAAAATTTTGATAGTTGAATGACAGAAAAATAAATAATTGTAATTTAGTGCAATGAAAATTAAAAGAGATTTAAATTATTCAAAATAAAAAGCCTTGACTGGGGGAATGATTAATTGGAAGTTCTATCCTTGTTGGAATTCTCTCAAGTGTAGTATAAAGAGGTTGTTGTTTTCACTTAGTTAACCCTTACTAAATTAAGGAAAGTCAAGTGATTGAGCTAACTCTTATTCACAAATCCTAGTCCTCTCCCTTGGGAAGGTCTAGCGTTAGTAACTAGAGAATTAGCCAACAACTTCCAATTTAACTAATCACTTGAGCATTCCAACTCAAGTGTCTCCTTTTAATCAACCCCCATGTCAAGTTGGGAGTCTACTCCATCAACATGGATACCATCTTCGTTGTTGGAAGTAGAGAATAGAAAAGAGACATGATAATTTAAATAAAATAGGAATTGAAAATTAATTAAAGGTAAAAGCAATTCTCTGTATTAATAAATCCAAAATGCAACATAAAGTAATCAATAAGAGTAAAGGAATAAGAAAACAAACTAGAATAGTAACTTCAATGGAGGTGATGACTCTCTCAATATCCAAAAGCAAAGCATAAAACTATAAAACTATGAATGTAAAGAAAACCTAGAGGAAGAGTAATTTTCTCTCTAGATTCAGATCTAAAACTAAAAACTATGCTAATGAGAATGTGTGTTGAGTCTCTGCATATTTCCTGGCTCTAGTATGTGTTTCTGGGCCGGAAATTGGGTCAAAACTCGGCCCGAAATCGCCCCCAGCATTTTCTGTTATTTCTGAAGATCGCGCATGTCACGCGTACGCGTCAGTCACGCGTACGCGTCGCTGGTCGTCTTGGCGTGTCACGCGTACGCGTCATCCACGCGCACGCGTCTTTGTGCAAACTCCAATCCACGCGTACGCGTCAGGCACGCGCACGCGTCGCTGCAAAATTCTCCATATCGCGCGCACGCGTGAGCCATGCGTACGTGTCGATGCTCGCTGGTTATCTCCTTAGTTTTTTGTGTTCCTTCCATTTTTGTAAGCTTCCTCTCCATTTTCTAAGCCATTCCTGCCCTATAAAGCCTGAAACACTTAACACACGGATCACGACATCGAATGGTATAAAGGAGAATTAAAATACACAAATTAAAGATTTCTAGAAAGCAAGTTTTCAACCATAGAACAAAACTAGAAAGGAATTGTAAAATCATGTAAATTATATGAATAAGTGGGCAAAGACTTGATGAAACCACTCAATTGAACACAAGATAAACCATAAAATAGTGGTTTATCAATGACACAAGAGCCAAGGTCTTGGTTTGGTCCAAATGGACAGTATATCAAAGAGCTTCCTTGGTTTGTGGAGCTTGACCAATTCTTAATGGAGGTAAATCATGTAACTATTCGTTTGTTTGTTGAATATTGATCAAAATTTGTGTTTTTTTTTCTTTTTTATTTTTTTGTCAAACACCCATTTCAATTTATGTTTCAAAGATTAAACATTTATTAGACAAGAGTTCATTCCAATTACATCCTTACATGATCCTTTTACTCTGAGCTATTGTTTTTCTTCCATTTAACTTTTCACGTATTGGCATATATTTGGTACATGTATAGAAGGAATAAAAGATGTTTCAGGCATAAATCTGATTATATTTCTTTGGGAGAAAAATGATCAAATTTGAATTCCAATTGCTAGGCTTAGGTAAATTGTTAGAGTTGAAAGTCTGAAACAAAGATCATTGTTTTGAGTTTATTTGCTGAGCCATGGAAACCTTACTTGAAGAGTGTATAAAGCTTATTTTGGCTTCATTGTTTCATTATGGTTATGATGATGATGATGATGATTAATTGAGTTAGTGTTGTTTAATTGAGCTAATGATGTTTAATGTTATGGCATTGTTCTGTTCTCTGCTGTCATATAGTACACGAGGTAATACCGGGTAGAATATGTATTTTTAATGTTCTTATTGAAACCATATGTGGTCGGTATTCTACAACAAACAACAACAACAACAAAACCTTGTCCCACTAGGTGGGGTCGGCTACATAAATTAAACGACGCCATTGAACTCTGTCATGTATCATGTCTACAAGAGAGACCATTTACATGTAGATCTCATTTGACCACCTCATAGATGGTCTTCTTAGGTCTTCCTCTGCCTTTCACCCCTTGTCTATCTTCCATTTCATCCATCCTTCTGACTGGGTATTCTGTCGGTCTTTTTCTCACATGTCCAAACTACCTGAGACGCGATTCTACCATCTTTTCCACAATGGGTGCTACTCCAATTCTCTCTCTTATATCTTCGTTCCTTATTTTATCCAATCGCGTATGATCACTCATCCATCTCAACATCTTCATCTCTACCACACTTAGCTTATGTTCGTGCTCCCCTTTGGCTGCCCAATACTCCGTACCACAAAACATAGCCGGTCTTATAGCAGTGCGATAGAATTTACCTTTAAGTTTTAAAGGCACTTTTTTGTCACATATAAAACCAAATGCACTCCGCCATTTTGACCAGCCTGCTTGAATCCTATGATTTACATCCTGTTCAATCTCTCAATTATCCTGTATGATGCACCCAAGATACTTAAAACTTTTAACTTTTCGTAGGATATTTTCTCCAATCTTCACCTCTATATTAGGGTTTTCCCTTCTCAAACTGAACTTACATTTCATATATTCCATCTTTCTACGGCTTATGCGCAGACCATACACTTCTAGAGTTTTTCTCCATAAGTCCAACTTCTTATTTAGGTCTTCCCTTGACTCTCCAATAAGAACGATATCATCGGCAAAAAGCATGCACCATGGCACAGGCTCTTGGATGTGCTCTATGAGTACCTCTAAGACTAATGTGAAAAGGTATGGACTTAAGGATGATTCCTGGTGTAATCCTATACCAATAGGAAATTCCTCTGTCACACTACCTTGAGTCTTCACACTAGTTGTTGTCCCATTATACATGTCTTTAATTGCATGAATATATGTGATCCTTACTCTCTTCTTTTCTAAAACCTTCTATAAGACATCCCTTGGCACCCTATCATACGCTTTTTCCAAATCAATAAAAACCATATGTAGATCCCTTTTATTACTACGATACCTCTCCATCATCCTTTTTAACAGGTATATCGCTTCAGTGGTAGATCTGCCTAGCATAAATCCAAATTGGTTCTCTATTACTTGTGTCTCTTTTCTCAACCTCCATTCTATCACCCTTTTCCCATAACTTCATGGTATGGATCATGAGCTTGATCCCTCTATAGTTTCTGCAACTTTGTATACCCCCATTTCTTTTGTAGATAGGTACCAAGGTACTCTTTCTCCACTCATCAGGCATCTTCTTTGACCTTAAAATCTCATTAAAAAACTTAGTTAACCAATTGATGCCTTTTCCTCCAAGGCCCTTCCAAACCTCAATCGGGATATTATCAAGTCCTACTGCCCTGCCATTTTTCATCTGATTTAGAGCCTCTTTTACCTCGAAGTCTTGAATCCTTCGATAGTAGTCAAAGTTCTTATCTTATTCCCTTGTACATAACCGACCAAGGCTCGGAAGAGTCTTATGTCCTTCATTAAATAACTCGTAGAAGTAGCTCTTCCACCTTTCATTAATCTTCTCCTCTTGAGCCAACACCTCTCCATCCTTATCCTTTATGCACTTAACCTTATTCAGATCTCTTGTTTTTCTTTCACAGCTCTTTGCGATTCCATATATACCTTTTTCTCCTTCTTTCGTGCCCAAAGACTGGTAGAGACCCTCATATGCTCTCGTTCTTGCTTCACTTACAGCCACTTTTGTCTCTTTCTTAGCCGCCTTATATTTTTCCCAATTATCTACATTGCGGCATAAAGACCACTCTTTAAAGTACTCCTTTTTTATCTTTATCTTTTCTTGTACACTCGCATTCCATCACCAGGACTCCTTGTCTCTTGGTCCTATCCCTTTAGATTCACCAAAACTTTCTTTTACTGTTCTTCTAATAATTTCTGCCATCTCCCTCCATATCTATTCCGCGCTTCCATTCCCATCCCACTTTGTCTCTTTTCTTACCCGTCTTAGGAAGCTTCTTTGTTCCTCACCTTTCATCCGCCACCACCTCGTCCTTGGGTTCTTCGTATGATGTATTTTCCTCAACTTTTTCTCAACGCAAAAATCCATGACGGGCATCCTATGTTGTGTTGTTAAACTCTCTCCCGGGATAATTTTACAATTAATACAAAATTTTCGATCGACTCTCCTCAACAAGAAAAAATCGATTTGAGAGCTTGTCATGCCACTCTTATAGGTTATAAGATGTTCGTCTCTCTTTTTAAAACATGTATTTGTGATGAGAAGGTCAAAGGTTGAGAAAAAGTCCAAAATAGTTTTACCCTCGGCATTGATCACCCCGAAACCATAGCCTCTGTGAATACTTCCATACCCAGACACTTCTCTTCCAATATGACCATTTAAATCTCCTCCTAAGAACATCTTATCTCTCGAAGGTATGTCTTGGACCAAATTCTCTAGATCCTCCCAAAACTTTATCTTGTGTTGTTTGTCCGAACCCACTTGTGATGCATAGGCGCGAATGAAAGCACCTCCCTCCACCACAAGTTTGATAGAGATGATCCAATCTCCCACCCTCTTGACATCCACTATGTCATTCTTCCATTGCTTATCCACAATAATTCAAACCCCATTCCTATTCTTCACATTTTCTGTGTACTAAAGTTTGAATCCGGAAGTATCCAACTCCCTAGCCTTCGCACCAACCCATTTTATTTCTTGTAGGCATATAATGTTAATCTTCTTTCTTCTCAAGGTGTCCACCACCTCTATGGATTTTCCTGTTCAAAGTGCCCATGTTCCATGTCCCAAATCTCAACCTTCTGTTGTTCCGACCTTTACTTTTTACTTTGTGAACTAGCTTATTTACCCTCGTTCGTTCATGAAAACGCGAGAATCTTTGCTCATTTAACACTACATTTGGGCACCGATGCAGCGGCTCTTGCTCATTTGACACTGTACTCGAGCCATACAGCGCGTTGCTTTCGGACAACGACCTAGCTTTAGAGCAATAATGTCTTTGATTCATGTCATGAAGATTCGACTAAGTTTTTATATTGGTTGTCGAAGACCTAACACAACTCTCCTCCTTTATCCAAACTTGGGACCGGCTATGTACCACAAGTGTAACATAGGCGGAGTTATATGTGATCCGTATTCTGTTTGATAAAAATAATATGCACTCTAAGAACTTGGGAAATATTTTGTGAAGTTGTTGGCTGGAATTTAAAGGGTTCTAGAGATGGAAGGAAAGATTGAAATCCATACAACATCAGCAGAAGCCTT
>NC_029789.2:21593659-21607787 GCF_000816755.2 Arachis ipaensis
GAAGATTTTTGCGATAGTGATCTTGCAATTATTTATTTATTTATTGTTAAGAGACTTTTCTTAAAGCAGTTAAGAGTTTCATTCTAACAATTTAAATTTCCAACACTTTCTATCTACATTATGTCTATCTTCATATGGGAATCTAAAAAGGAGGATTTATAGATGTTAAGATTGCCAATTTAAATGTCCATGTTTAGTTGAATGATTGCAGTCTTAATGCAAAAACTAGTCTAGTTAGCAACCGAATGAAGATTATCCACCAAGATCCTAAGCTTCAGGCATAAAGAGTTGCTGCTATTAAGGTTAGCAATACAAGAATTTGTATTTCATTGAAGTTTGGTGTCTTAAAATATACATTCTCCCAATATTAAATATTAATAAATGTTTGCCTGCTTCATATTATATTCCAAAATATGTGCCCGGATAGAAATACAAAAGAATGCATCAAGTGCATGTGTTACTTAACACTTGAGTATTGGCACAAGACTTCATTTCATGCTAGGACTCTAGGAAAAAATTGTCCAAGTACTTGATGCACAAGAATTTTGGCACACAGATTCGTTATAATTAATATTTTCTTTAATAATAGATGCAGAGAGCCAAGGGAACTAATGCAGCAAGAAAGCATACTTCCAAGACTATGAAAGCTTTCTTTAGTGATCCGATAAACTGTCAGAAAAGGAACATGGCCATGAAGGGTCTGTCTTAAAGGTAACTTTTTTAAATGTTTATTTTGAAAGTTGAATTTATTTTTTTAAATGTTTCATTCATACTTTATAATGTACATAATTTATATAAATCGAAGATTAAGTTTTTAATATTTTATTTTATTTTAAAGATTAATTTATTAATATTTTTATTTTATTTTTTATTTTTTTAATTAGCAAAATCATAGTTTTCTTATAGTGTAGTTTTATATATTGTTGTATGAATGTAGGTCTTTCTTAGAGGCCTAAAGAACTCCAGGGAAGCTGTGAAACACTTTGGTCCTGCTCGTGGTGTTTCTCACAACCATACCAAGCCTTATGTGCCATCTAAGGGAAGAAAGTTTGAGAGGACTAGAGGAAGGAGGAACAACAGCAAAGGACTTAGGATTTAAGTTGTATTGTTTCTGTATTTTTCTTCAGTTTTTAGTTTTGGAATTTAACTCTTTCTCCTATATCCTAGTGCTACAGACAGTTGTCTTAGTGGTAAACACATTCATATCTGTGCTTTTATGCTCAGGCTGAGAAGCTTGTTGAGAAATCAGAATTTTGAATTCGAGATTTATTTTGTATTTGAGTATTAGTTTTTTAGTGTGTAAAACAATTATAGCAAAAATTATATATGTCACTAATTACTGTTTGATTTGTCTTATAATAAAAATTGCATACTATATTTATAGGTTTGGTAATAAAAAAGGATTGAAAATTTATATTGTGCACCGATGAAAGTAAAGTTAGAAAAAAGATATATATATTTTTTAATTTGATAAGGCTATTGCCACGCTTTAAAAGTGTGGCCGTATTCTCGCTATTGCCATGCTTTAAAAACGTGGCAAAAAAAACATGGCAATAGATCACCAAAAGCGTGGCGATAGAGCAATCGGCACCTTTGCGGATGTAACCCTTTCAAAAACATGTCGATAGCTCAAAAAGCGTGACAAAAAAATATTGTAACGCTTTTTTCAACTTTTCAACACCCTTTAAAAGTGTGACAATAAAACTGTTCTCTTGTAGTGTTGGTAGTTAATTTAGTAGTTAACTTTATGTATATACATAAAATATTGATCTAATAATATAGGAAAAATCGGTTAGATTAGATGATATTGATTGAAAGTTGACTAATTAATAAAATAGTGACTATCTAGTAGAACTGTACAAATAATTAAATTTGGTGACTAAGTATTTCTCTTATATGTATGGTGATGAGACCTCCACCCATGATTTAATGATAGATGAAGAAGTCTATTAACTCGTGTCATATATATATATGGAAAAGTATAAATTTGATGCTACACATACATCATATTGATACATATAAATAAATTGAAAAAAAAATCAAAATAGACAAAGCTAAATACGAATTTATCGAATTTAACAAATTTATTTAAAAAGTTTAGTTATTTTAGTCAATGAGTCAATATTTTTTAATTTTAAATTTTAAATATTAAATTTTTAAATTTTTTATGATCTTAAATTTTAAACTCTAAATATTTATTTTAAATTTTAAATTCTAAATTTCTAAAAGAATGAACATGAATGTGTACATAGTATTTTTGGTATATTGACCTCAATTGCTATCAACCTTAAATGACTTACCAAATGTTGAAGTGGACTTTGAGGATAAGTTCGTTGCACTTCTTAAATGGTTTGATTTGACAAATCAACCACGTTAGAATTTAGAACCATGCATCCTATATTCATGTCCTTTGATTTATCTAAACTGATTTCAATTACACATTTCGGTTCAACTCACCAGTTGGTTGAATCACTGTTAGTTTATTTCAATATACTCTGATTCAATGTCAACCACTTCATAAAAGAGTGTTTACCTGTTTTAAACTCAGCGTGCTATATTTTCAATTACATCGACGGTATTCTCGACCAACGATTAACATCATCTGCTGGTTCTTAATTTATATCGTCATAACTGTAAATAACAAATAATTGAATAAGGCAACTACTCAAATGAAGATGCTAAAAACATCTTTTTTATGAAGATTCTTGTGTTAAAAGTGTATTTTATTTGTTTAACCACACTTTAAAAAAAATAACACTTTTATAACACATCAAAATCAAACCATACATTTCATCATCTAATAGTAAAAAAGAAGTATCTTCATATGAAGACAATAATAAAATCTTCATGGTAGTATCCACCATTGAATAATAGTACGAAACTCTCAGAATAAGTATAAACCAATATACTATTTTTAAAGAAAATAATTTAATTAATAGTTCTAAAAGAAATTAATAAAAACTATTAGAGGATTTATTACAAATTTATTAGAGGATTTCTAATCTTCTGATTAAGCCATTAAGGGCAATAGACGATTCTGGTATGTTGAAAAGAAAAAGGCATCAAAATTTTTAAACTTGCTATATATATATGATTATTTCTCGGTTACACTTTCATAACCACAAACATAGAGAAACAGAAACCAATTTATTAATTTCATCCTTAATGTTATATAAGAAAGAAGAGTAATGCTACGTCCGTCTCTTTGAAGATTTTGAGAGAAAAATGATAGAACCTATTAGGACAAAAGTTTGACAACGAACAGTAGTGGCATCACCCATGATGTATAAGTTGATAACAGACTTAGTTGACAGTAAGATGAAATTTAAGTTAAAAAAGGAGTAAAGGACAAATAGGTCTCTGACCTTTTTTTCGTGGACATTTTCGTCTCTAAAAATTGAAAAATACATTCATATCCCTGACCTCTCCAAAACATGGACAAATTTACCCTTCGTTGAAGTCACTCCATTGGACCCGACGGAAAAGTCTGATGTGGCTCCCGTAACGCTGACCTGTCCATTACGGAATGATACATGACTTTGATCTTTTGAAAACAGGACATATTAGTCCCTATGTACCAAAACGGCGTCGTTTCACCACCTCCCCTCCAAACACACTTTAATTCCCTTCTGTAATATGCCGTTTCACCCCCCCAAGCCAAACCCTCTGACTTATTGTCTCTTCTTTCTTCCAAATCTCTATCCTTAACAGTCAATCCTTTCGTTGCTGTGACCTCAATTCATGCTTAAAATTTCTCGTTCCTTTCTCCCCGGAGCCTCGTCGCCGAAAGCTCACCTCCGCCACGTTCATCGGTTCCAATGGCAAAGAGGAAGATGACCGCCTTATCTGGTGGCCGTTGCAGCCCGTCTTGGACCTCGCACGCTGCAGTCGATTCCGGCGGTGACCCCTCAGCCATTCATCGTCTCCTCGATCCACCGCTTTGATTCCATAAATAGGAAGGAGAAGAGAATGGAGAAGCCTACCACTACAGCTGTAACATCAACTGTGACTATGGGTAAAGCGATGGGAGCAGGTTCATGTATAGGCCGGGCTAGTGCCGGTGCTCTCAAGACTCCTCAAAATTCTCTGATGGGTTCTAAAATGGGTATGGATATGGGCATGGGCATGAACAATGGCCCAGGTGCTGCTATGGGAATGGGAATAGGAATGAACAATGGCCCTGGTGCTGGAATGGGGATGGGAGGCTACGGAGGCATTAATCCATTAATAGGCATGGGCATAGGCATGGGAATGGACATGGGAATGGGTATGAGGCAAGGAGTCCAAATGCAACCCCCTATGGGAATGCCTCCCGGGTCTAACATGCCGGGTAACTATAATAAACCCATGATGGGTCCAGGTAGTTATGCCCAACAGCCATATGGTGGCTACCAGTGAGATAGGATGAACTTCAATTCTAGAGAGCATGGTGAAGTATAGTCACTTGGTTGTTTTGTTACAAGTTGAGAGATGAAATGTCTAAGTGCCAATGCTGCTAATGGTCCACATGGTGACATGAATTTTATAGCGGTGTATCTTCAACTATAATTTCATGGGTATAGGCTCGAGGTTGGTTTACGGTGTTGTTTGTTTTGATTTGAGGTGTTGTTCAAATGGTTATTGGATTCATTTCTTGGAAGCACATGTTATTACAACTTGAATGGCTGGTCCTCAGAAAGCTGGTCTTGTTGAGAGGGATATAGAGCAGGTTTGGAATTACTTGCTCTTCATTTTTTGGGCTTTGGTTTTTTCGGGAGCTATAATGAATGTAGCTGTTGTTAGATTCTAGTATCACATTTTATTGAAATATATGATTCATTAGTGTGCCATTGTTATTTTGTTGCTTAAATAACTTGTAATTGATCTTCTTTGTTGACTGAGGAGATAATGAAGCTTGAAGCTATGGTCTTCCCTCATGCTTCATGGTTTTGTAGTTGCAGATTCATGGAACTTTGAGGGAGCAGGTTAAATGGGTGTTTTGGGTATTACACAAGGGGATTAGAGTGTGTCTGGAGGGTCCTTAGTGAAACGACATCGTTTTGGTGTCGAAGGACTAATATGTCCTATTTTCAAAAGCTACATGCCACGTGGGCTCCCGTAACGGCTAGGTCAGCGCCACAGGAGCCACGTCAGACTTTTTCGTCAGGTCCAATGAAATCACATCAGCAGAGGGGTAAATTTGTCCACGTTTTAGAAAGGTCAGGGACATGAATGTATTTTTCAATCCTTGGGGACGAAAATGTCCGCGAGAAAAAAGTCAGGGACCTATTTGTCCTTTACTCTTAAGAAGGCTGAGTCGAAGTAACAAAAAACACGTGAAAAATAAGGACTTCTAATAATGATAGAAGAACGTGGGAGTAATTATTTGATGGCCAAGGTAAAAGTAGGAACGTGGAGCGTTTAACTTGGAGGACAAGATAAAACTAGATCGTGGGTGAGAGTATCACTTAGCGCGATTAGATTCGTTCTCTATGAAAAAAGAAGAAACAGGGAAGGTCAAAGGGACTTCAAGTTTTCATCATCTCAAACTACACTAAAATTCTCCAAAAAATTCCAAAAGTCACACTAACGTCAAAAAAAGTTATAGAGTGCAAGTGCATGTGACTGTTTGAAGTCATCATATTTTATTTTTTTTTTTATTTATTGATTGCGTTTATTCATTTGTTTGTATTCTAAATTTCACTTATCATTTTAGTTCGTTATTTAAAGTAATAATTTTTAATTTATTAAGTTTATTCACTTTAATTATATTTTCTTTTCAAGTTACATCAGAGCATTTTTATTACAAATTTATTTGTTACATGTGAAATTCATGGATAGAAGCTAACCTTGACACTAAGTTGATAAGTCTCGAGTCGAGCTCATCTTTTTAGAGGAGTCATATCTGTTCTCCGAATTGAGATTTTGATACAAGCTTGATTGACACCCGCAATCGAAGGTCAAACAAAAATCAGAAAAAACAAATTGGTACGCTCGGTGGGATCTTGGGCAGATTTAGTGTCATCTGGTGCATGCAATTGCGTAGTGGAAAACTAGTGAGAATGTTCTAATAGAACTTCCACTTCGATAGATACGTCGAATAATGACTTTAGGCAACCTGGGGAAGCTGTTACAAGAGGCACAGAGCCCGAATCAACATCTCCAATAGCCAGTGTGGGTAGAAAGATTAATCCAATAAGGGTTTCAGAATGAATCCCATTTGCTATCCCCTCTACTTGGCTGATATATGGCTTACCACCTAATTATTTTCCATCTTATGAAAACCCAAGTATTTTAGGTTGTGGAGGAGCTACTATACGGAATAACCCTTTATATAATTCATTATCTCCTCCTGGCTACCCTCCAATATGTACACAGGGTAGTTATAATCTCATATTTAATCACAGTACTTACAATCATTTAATGTTTAATTCCCTGTATTTAGGGTCTGCGCCTACATCTCTACCAGCTAATACGATAATGATAGGTATTACTTACACACAGGGCTTAGGATCGACATAACCACGAATATCAACCCCTCTGGGTCGAGGTTATGTGTTTCCAGAAATGCCAAGACATTTACCTATCGGAATGGCACCCCCAAACATGGTAGAGTCTCTAGCTATGTTTCGGCAATAGATCGAAGATAGTCATCATGAATTAGTTAACATGCTTACATAGCAAATGGCTACAGTCTTAAATTCCATTATAGAAAATAATAATGCAAGGATAGAGCAAGTAGCTCGATGTGTCGATGATATTACCAGAGTAATAAATCGACCATTTAATTCCTTGCTACCTCCAGTAGGAGCATCTTCCAGTGATATTGAATAGGGGGATTATCCAAATAGAATCCTATATGAGGCAAGAGAAAACAATACTGCCCAAGAATACAGGCAAACCATAACTCAAGTTGTAGAACAAATATTGAATAGGATAGGATTCAATTGGGGTCACAAACCAACCTTATTTTTTTCTCCCTTTCTTGATTATGTTTTACAAGTTAAACTCCCCAGGGGTATCAAAGCCCCACAGTCACTCACCAAATTCTCAAGGAAAAATGGTGAATTTAAAGTCAAGCATGTGGCTCAATATACTGTTGAGATCGGTGAATTGGCTGGTAATAAATATTTAAAAATGAGTTTTTTTCTCTTACTAAAAATACTTTTACATGTTTTTCAAATTTGCAACCTAACTCGATTCATAATTAGGTACAAATTGAAAGAAGTTTTCATGATCAATTCTTTAGAAGAGAATTAAAATTGACTTTTTTAGATTTATTTACAACTAAAAGAGAAAAAGTTGAGTCGATTGATGATTATATGATATGCTTCAAGAATATAAGAAACAAATGTTTCACCCTATTCCTGAACCAGAAGTCGTTAAGATGATCATTAATGGTCTTGATTTTAATATAAGAAAGAAGTTAGTCAATCAATAACTTCTCATCCTTGCTCAGCTGGCTGATAAAGTACATCAGATTGAAAAACTTAACAAAGAAAAAGAGGAACATGAGACGAATAAAAAGAGAAATTTTTTAACAAAAAAATAACTTTTGTCGATTGTATAACCGAAGCGAAATCGAGCAATGAAACTGCCTTTGCAGCTGAATTAAAGGATAAACCTCCTTATGTGTGCCGATCCCTTAATCCAGCTAAGGATAACACTCCTTTATTAGGAGGGAGGGCTTATTCATTCGATTAAACAAAAGCTGAACAAATTTTTGACATGCTTTTAAAAGATAAGCAAGTTGTTCTCTTCGAGGGAAAAAAATGCCTTCTACATCTAAAATAAAAAATAATAAATTCTATAAATTTTACCAAACTCCTGGACATTATACTAATAATTATGTATGTTTCAGGAATTTGATACAAAAGACTATCGAGGATGGTCGACTAAAGTTTGTAGAAAAACCAAATATGAAAGTTGACTTAGATCCTTTTCCATGTAACTTTGAATTTTGCCGAAACAGAAGAAATGACGTTTTTGATCAACATGGCCACCATTGAGCCAATCGTTAAGGATGATCAATTTGAACTAGATATGTTTGAAGCTAAAAGGCCAATTTATCCAAAAACAGGAGAAGATCTGCTGAATTTTCTGTTAAGGAAAAGAGAGGAGGAAAGCAATGTTGTTGTATGCCCTCAATGTAGTGCATTGTTCGACGTCTCAGCTGCAAAGATGTTTGAATCTTATAAGAAGAGTAAAGAGCGTGTTTATCAAGAAGAGTTAAGATAAGATCGACTCAAACAAGTTGGTAAAAGTAGGATGCAAGAAGTAGGGAACCCTCCTATGAACCAACAAATGCGTACCGTGGTGATGGTCGATGGGAAACCCCAAGGACTACAGCTAAGACTCGAACCCCTGCTACGAATGTGTCTAACAACAAGTAGGTGCAGAATAATGCTCCAAATTATTCTAAGAATTATAAGTTCCAAATTCTTAGGACAGGTTATGAGAATTGGAACGAGAATTACAAAAGAGGAGGTGCTCGTCCTCGAGGGAGTGAAAATAGAGGAAGAAGGGGTCGAGGTCATTCTTGACGCAATTTTAATAGAGTTCCCTTCATTACAAGGCCTGTGTCTAAGGCACAAGGTATCTATCTAAAGAAGGAAGGACTCTACCCAGAGTTGGCCAAAAGTGAATGATCCTCCATTAAGTAGTCAAATGATGAAGAAAAAATTGTCTCGACAAATAGCAAGAGAAAACAAAGCCCCGACAATCAACCAAAGAAAGAAAGCTCTATGAAGGAGGCATCAATGAGCAAGGCCAACAAGGACAAAGTAGCTATGGAGGACGATGAAGCTTTAACTGAAGCATTCGACTCTGAGTTTGAGAATGATTTGTACATCCTATTTGGAGAAACTGAGTTTGGTTATATAGCAACCATATCGATTTTGCCTTTTGATTTCCAGCGTAATCTCGACAACTCCTAGGGATGCCTAGAAAGGAATTGTGATTACATCATCCTAGGAGATGAATGTAGGTTTGTCAAGAATGGGCTTATCAAGGAAGGCTTTTTTGAAAAGCCTGATGAAGCCACTAAGGGGCACCTGCGACCTTTGAACATCAAAGCCAAGGTAGAAGGTCTGGTAATTAATTGGATTTTGGTAGACAAAGGAGCAAAAATCAATCTACTGCCAGAAAGTATGCTGCCATCATTCCAAAAAATAGTTGATGTCCTGATCAAAACCAACTTGGTTGTGATTGGTTTTAACGAGAAATCAACTACAACTTTGGGATGATCCCGCTTCGAGTTAAGGTAGGGAGTGTTGAACGACCTACTGTGTTTATTCTAAAAACTATAAGGACTTTGCAAGGCACCACCTACCACATAGTCTTAGTTATGGAGTTCATCCAACCGCTCACAAATTTTGCTACCTTACGATAAGATCCACCACACATTTATTTATGAGAAATGCTTAAGGATCACTAAAATTTATTATTTTTTACTATCACTTTTAGCTATTTATTTAATTTCTTTAGCAAAAATGCTTGGGAGACAATAAAAAATAACTCAAACTTACCTTATTTACCATTCATTAATTGTCGCTAGAGTAATTATTCTGTAGCACCCTACCACACAGAGCCTTACGCTTAAGACGTATATCAAAGATGGCGAGGCACTACGACATCTAAAAGTAAAATGTATACATATATAACAAGGATAATATAGCTAAGAGCATTAAAAAAACAGGGTACAATTAAAACAAAATCGAAGATGCATCGCTCATGAAAAATGATAAAGCAGAAAGTTTATATAGAAAACCAAAAGACAGTTATATATAGAGAGAGTTTCAATGGATAAGTATAATCAACCTCTAGACTCGACTTGCGAAGTCAAGGCCGGCTATACAGCCCTCAAAATTTGAACAACAGTAACATCCTGTTTCTTCAAAATAATCCTCTAAGAGGAATATACAATATAAGGTACAAAAGTGGAGAACAAAATACATAAACTAAAACAGAACATAAGTCCCAAAAGATAAGTTTTCGCTTCCAAGAAAGAAAATCCAGCACACTCAGCGAGGCGCGTCACGTCTTGCATCTAAAAGAGAAATTCCGATTTATGTTCAAGCCTAGATTTACAGTAAACCAGAATGTTGTAAGGTATGCTAGCCTAACTAACCATGCTCATACGTCTCTGGTTCTCACTCAACCTTTCTTTTTTCATCAAATCCTAAATCTCTTTTAGCTTGTCTCTTTTTAGCTCTCTCAACTTTCACTCATCCCGTCTCTTTTCAATAATCTCAATACCACAGAATTTCGGTATTGAGTTTAGTAAGCAAACACAAATAAAGAATGCAAGTACAAGCAAGAACAGTTATATCATATACAACAGTTAGCAATTAAACAGAATTATACAGGTAGGCAAACTAAAATAATGCATACTCAGACAATTTCACATAAATGTATATGATGCATGACTGTCCTATTGCTATGAGCTCACGCGTCAGTTATGCCAGAAACTCGACACATTCGGTAGCTAACCCGGACATTGTCTCTCTGATTGTGCATCTCCAGGAGGATAAAATTCAAAGAATGTACCCGACCACCTTCTCTTGGAGGCAAACATCAGGGAGAACAAATCTAGGGAGAGTGCCTTACCACCTACCACTGATAAGGTAGTGGCATACTGATCCAGAGATTAGTGCCCTACCACCTTACAAAACAGAGAGAACCACTGAACAAGCGGGATCTACCACCGCCCTTGTCCTAATATACCTCAGCTCAGTTCGCAAGCGAGGTTCACCACCGTCCTTGCCACATCCTTGCCAAAGTAGCACAAATATAATACACAAGCGGGTTATACCACTGACCTTGTTAGAAAACATAATTCCAGACCATCACCAGTCTTATTACTTGTATCATTAATCACTACTATACTCAGCAGGCTTATTTACATCAATCTTTCATCATTCATCATCAACAACCCTTTTTCAATCATCATTCTCAACATTTCATTAATCATCTCAATCAAATGTAACCCCTTTTTAATCCACTCTATCACTCCCGCTCGTTCCAATGACTAAATACTAGCTAGGAGGTCTTAAATATTAATTACGATGGCTTAGAAAGCTAGGGAAATGATTAAAAATTCAAAAATATATTTTCTGCAAAACAGGGTGGCCGGTCATGCATACGTATGCCACCCACATACGCATGCCACCCACGTACGCACGAGTATCAAAAGCTGGATAGTCGCGTACGCGACCACCTACCGGGTACGCAAGTTCATAAAACAGCAACGTTTGCTCGCGTACGCGAGCACCTCCCGCGTACACAAGAGTTCAAAGAGTGCACGTTCGCGTACACATACATGCCATCTCCGCGTATGCATGTATGCTAAGTTTCCAAAAGAGCTGTTAAATTGCAAAAAAATTCAGTTTTTGCATAAAATTTTAAACACGCATAACTTTTTCGTTAAAAACTTTTTTCCGTCCGTTCATCGAACGTTATGAACTTCTTAGACCCAAATTTCATTCAAGATAAGTTTGACAAAATTTGAAGGTCCGAAGGTCACGTTATGACCCGTTGAAATTAGTTAAAAATAGGTTTATACCAAATCCTCTAGTTTTCAAAACTCACAACCAAACTCAGATTTTACCATATCCTCCATCCATGATGGGGCTCTTCTTTTTCTCTTGTTAGTTGGACCTTTTTCAGTTGCTAACCCATCTCCTGAACACCCTTTGCTGGTTCCTCAATTGGACTGTTGTTATTTTGAGTTTGCTGGCTTGGTTCCTTGTTAGGTGTATCAGGCACATCCTGATTTTCGATTCATAAGTTGAAGCATTTTTCAGCAAACGAGTAATATAGCAATGGAAATCAAGGGACATAAAAATGTATCCAAATGTTTGCTATTCTTCTACTTATTTCTACTGATGTCATGCCATTTCATTGCGTACTTGTATGTGATGAACATAGAGATAAGAAAATTATGGAATAGACAGAATTAGTTGTCAGAATGTGTCAAAGTTCAAAGAAAGTAAATTGGATAGGTAAGCTATTCATTCATATGCATGTTAGGAATAATGTTATATGTATCATTCTAACAAAATTTCATGGAAGTAAAAGTTCTAAACTGCCATTATTTTTCTAAACACTAACCATCAGTACTAATCTGTCAAGTGTAATACACATAAGTAGTGTTTACTCAAAAGATAAACACAAACAACAGTTGAAAAAAAAAAATAATAAAACAGAAAATACAAAAAATCATACCTCATTTATCTACCAAAGATCCCTTGCACGCACAAACGAACTACACTAAAAATGGCTAAGTCTGCATAAAGAAATGATACTTGTACTCCCATTTCTTTTTGGACATGAGCTAACTAACTCACGCTCAAGGAAAAGTGAATACAAATAACACAACTTGCATGCATAACCCTATACGATAATAGGAGTCGTACAAAGAAAATTAGCTATGAAAATATCATGGAGAGAGCTCTTGTATAGTGGGAAGCCTTGGTTGCCAATCAAAGACCCTATATACTCTGTTCTTTGGAAGAGGTGGCACAAAAGGCTTGTTCTTTATTCCTTTTCGTCTTCTTGTATGTTTTATAGACTTATCCTTGGGACTTGAGAAGTATGGCTTTGCATAGCCATGAGGTTCTTGTGCAGGCCCTCCACCTTGAAGTTCCTCTATTCCTCCATGTGGAGATAAACTTTTCTTTGTTTCCACCATCTCTTGGCCTTGTGCTCCATTTGCTTCATTAGAAGCTTTATTACTACTCTCTCTAGTTTGGTGTCCACAGGGAAAATATCTGGTAACTTCTTCTGCCGGCGATAGCTCTTGCATCGCCGGTCCATTATTCTCTTCGTCTTCGCCTTGCTGAGCGTGTTTGCGCTTCAGCTTGTGGACATCTCGTGGCGATATCATGATGTACTTGTGACCAAGAAGCAACACTTGGTCCGGCCCCAACACCGATTGATGAGGATCCTTGAAGACTTGCGGCGATGCGACGCACATTCCCGGGTACTTTCTCATCAACTTTGATGCAGGGAGTGCACGTTGATACACCTCTTGTTGTCCACCTTTATGAACAATCCTCACAACAAAATCATTTGATGTCAGGCTTACGTCAGGGGACACCTTAGCCTTAGTCCCTCTCTTCACCTGACTCTTGTGGTTTCCTTTCTTCTTGACCTGGCTCTTGCTTTTTTTGTGATCTCGATCCGACGCCGACTCCGCTCGGCCTAACGAGTGAGTAAAGAGCTTCAGCATAGCCTGCAACTACAAGTTGTGCAATGCAGAAATGATGTTTCATCCTCTTCTCTATTAGATAGTGATAGAAGGTAAGGAGTGGAAATGAGGGAGGTAGATATCATTTTAAAGACCTTACAAACTAAGAATGTTATGGCCGGCTGTGTCTGACTTGGTATTTTCACCCTATACGCTTCGATGAAACCAAGGATTAATACATTTGTAGTTCGTAAACATAGGATAAGAGGAAATATTCTGCTTGTCGAACACTTAAATAGATATATTGCTTGTGCTTCATCCGTTAATAAAGTGATATGCATCAGTATTTATTATGATAGAGTTATCTTAAATGACTATTTACGCGATCTGTATAATACGTTTTATAAATTAAATTCTATTTAAAATTTTATTTTATTAAATCGACGGAACACAATTTAGCTAAATATTTTATGGAAACGGCTATCTGAGCTTTGAATCATGTCGGAATTAGAACAAAATATCTTCCTTGAGACTTGTGAGAGGATAAAAAAGCATCCTCTGCTTCCTCGAAATTGTCATTCATTGGCTTCATGTTGTGCCAGCTCCGCATGATTTTTTTTTTTTTTTTTGGCCAAGATCTTACTCTCCTAAATCCTAAGCCAGACAACTAGCTAGGTTGATTACCTAGATTCTTGAGTCTGATTGTTATTGATAATAGAAACACTTAACAACCCCTTCAAAACGGAGCTGGTTTGATATTTTTAAATGCCTCAAGTTTTAAGCAAAATTTGAATAAAACTTAGGTATGTGATCATTGTTCAAAAGCTTCCACACATGACACATCTGATTATAAATCAAAACCACGTGGATTGGCACATAAATATTAAACAATTATTCCGTTTTCCTTTAAAATTAGATCATAAATTATATTTTTATATATTATTGTATAATAAATTTCGT
>NC_029789.2:21608071-21627518 GCF_000816755.2 Arachis ipaensis
TGAATTAAATTCTAGATAATTAACTTTATGCATTATTTTTTGGTGACTACTCCAATGAAGATTTAATGATTGTCATCATGTGAAGATACATCATTTTGATAATTGGATTATAGATTATAGGGCTTGATTTTTATTTAAAGTAAAAGTGTTACTTTTATTTAAAGTGTTGCTAAACAAATAAGTTATACTTTTTAAACAAGAATCATCATAAAAAGATATTTTTGGTATCTTCATGTGAGTAATTACCTTTATTTTTTTTTCTCATAGTATTATAAAACATGAGAAATATTTACGTGATTCTCGAGTGTGTTTACTGTTTAATATCTGTTTTTCAAAAATTTAAAATCATCCAAATTTTAACTATTTCTTTGATTAGTTAAATGTATACTTATTTTATATGTTAAAATTAAATTAGAGTAAAGTATCGTTTTTGTTCCCAACGTTTGGGGTAGATCTTATTTGTGTCCCTAACGTTTAAATCGTCCTATTTGTATCCTTAACATTTGTAAAAGTGATTCAATGTTATCCTGCCGTCAATTACACATCATGAGCGCTTTAGTTTGAGTTTTAAAAATCTCTTCTTGAAGTTAGAATACAAATGTCTGGGATAGAATCAATGATCTACTCCGAAAAATAGCTCATCAAATGTTGAAACTAATTCCTACAACATTTACATAATTCACTTTTCTAGGGATATAATTGAATATAAACACAAATAGTGGGTATAATATTAAAATCAAACACATCTAATAATGAGACTTAATTGAGAATGAATACATCAGAATAAGAATAATTGAAAAATATAATCTGATTTGTTAGAATAATTGATAGTAGGATAATATTCAACCACTTTTATAAACGTTAAGGATACAAATATGACGATTTAAACGTTAGGGACACAAATAGGACTTACCCCAAACGTTGGGGACAAAAACGATACTTTACTCTAAATCAAAGAAGAACTTGAGGGTTATTAGCAGCATTGCTCTTAATCATAAAGTATCGTTTTTGTCCCAAACGTTTGGGGTAAGTCCTATTTGTGTCCCTAACGTTTAAATCGTCCTATTTGTATTCTTAATGTTTATAAAAGTGGTTGAATATTATCCTACTATCAATTATACTAACAAATCAGATTATATTTTTCAATTATTCTTACTTTGATGTATTCATTCTCAATTAAGTCTCACTTGGATGTGTTTGATTTTAATATTATACCCACTATTTGTGTTTATATTCAATTATATTCCTAGAAAAGTGAATTATGTAAATGTTGTAGGAATTAGTTTCAACATTTGATGAGCTATTTTTCGGAGTAGATCTTCGATTCTATCCCAGATATTTGTATACTAAAACTTGAAGAAGAGATTTTTAAAACTCAAACTAAAGCGCTCATGATGTGTAATTGACGGCAGGATAACATTGAATCACTTTTACAAACGTTAGGGATACAAATAGGACGATTTAAACGTTAGAGACACAAATAAAATTTATCCCAAACGTTGGGAACAAAAACGATACTTTACTTGCAGCATTATTATTATGAGGCTAGTAAAAATCAGATAGAATATACAGGCTAAAACTAGATAGAATATACACTTACTTTTGTCTAATCTTATTGTATTTATGCACAATATAGATGTTGCATATATTATTGTATTTCATGTATGCATTGTTTATACTCCTAAAAAGAAGTGGAATTTCTAGTCTAAGATGCTATAAAACGGACCTTGTTTGTTTTAGTTATCAGACTCTGCACCAAATCAACTAATGAATTATTTTAAACTAAAATCTGGACAGTGATACGTGCGAGTCAGAATTCTTGTGATCATCAACTTCACACTAAAAAAAGAATTGCATAAATAACTAATATTGACAATTTTAGCAAAGGAGATAAATATTATGGACTCGTAATAAGCTCAAAATATACATATTTTTATTTTTTAGTATAGATGTCATATATAATGATCAAATCCAGTTGTTTGTATAATTGTTTTTGGTATAATTGAACTATAATACCTATTTTATTATCTCATCTTACTCCTGCTTATTATTATTATATCAAAAATCACATCCACACCCATTTTACGTATCTCAATTAGTGATGAATCCATTGAGAATTTCCGGGAACCAATTTAGGGTATATACTCCATCTTGACTTCAGTGCCTGAGGTTAGTTTCTTATTAAGATCAGAGCAAGGCAGAAACGAACATCTTTACCAATTATGGATATACATATAAGCAAAACTTGGGGCACATATGATTTGAGATAGATAGCTACAATTTTGATTCAAAAACATTGGTCAGACTTTGAAAAAATATTATTAAAAAATAAATAACAAATTGATGCATATAATTATCTAAATTGAAGAAAATTGAATAATCTACAACTCTATCTTTTATATTTGGAGCTAATTCATCCATCTAGATGGAGTAAACAGCCTGGGAATAAAATAGTGCAATTTTCATAATGATTCTACAATGTTGCAGTAAATGATGAATATCTCTTTCACTTTTTATTGGATTAGGAAAAACATTGTGTCTAAATTCAAATGAGACATATATCTACAATTTTGATTCAAAAGTACTGGTCAGATTTTTAGAAAATAATACCGAAAAATGAGCAACAAATTGATACATATAATTTGAGAAATGACTTAGCAAAGAATATACTGGAAATTTCTCATATAAAATTTTTCCTATACAAAGGAGGGAAATCTCGCGCATTAGAACATGTAATTGAGAACAACAATACTCTTCTCATATTTAATTTAATTTCTTAGGTCATAATTTTATATATTTAAAAGTTTAGTTTCATATAAATTTAGTTATAGTTTGTTATTGGTATAAACATTTTAAAAATAAAACTTTGTGAAAGTTTTTTATAACTTAGAGAAGGAGGGTTGAATCTATGACCTTCTTTAATTTTGATTAATAAAGCCTTTAACCTGAGATTATAATTTGGCTTCAATTTAGTCTGTGCAGCATATTATGCAAGAGATAATTTCATTTTGTCTCATAAAACCAGAAAAACATAATAAGAGCAGAAAGGAAGAAGGTGACACAGCCATATATCCTGATTCAGTTGCCTTGTGCAATGCAACCTATATTCAGTCTCCACCACAACGTTGGTAGAATTTTCACTATCATTTCAGTATTACATACACCAATTCTCTAGGACTCAACATAATCCTATTTGAGACACATCAACCTTCAACATAAACTTGATTTGGTTATGTACCTACCTAAACTAGACACACTAAGTACTTACCCAACTTAGCAAAGGATACCTCTTAAGTACTTGATACAAAACAGAAATACAACCAACAGAAATCTGAAATCACTACTCTTGACTTTTTTCTCAAGTGTATCACTCAGCCCTTTTCTCTCAATGGCTTTTATCAATGTCTCTCTTTTTTGCCTTTTACCACATAATTAAAACAAAAAATTTATGACAATGAAACAAAAATACAAATAGTAAACTAGGAAGGAGATGATGATTCACAACCTTGACTCTATGCGCTGAACCCAACTTCTAAACTCAAAATATTGTTCTTCATCTTGGTTAAGTGCTTCTTTTAGTGTAGGTACAATACTTCCAAGACTTTAAACTCTATTGTGAGGTTTCACCCTTTTCTCCAATTCGAGTTCTCTCCTTTCTTTCTAATAAGAATCAATTTCCTTTTTGTACCTTATTTTAAGCCACGGTTAGGGTTCCTTCAAAGTCAACTTCTTGGTTCTTGAACCACATGTCATCCTTCCTTCTCTTTCCTCAATCAGCCCAAAAAATTAGGGATTTAAAATTTGATTTGGGCTTAACCAAGGAGATGGTGGCAGCAGCAAGTGGCTTGCTCAGTGAGGTTCCTAAATCTGCACCTTTAAAAATGTGCTTTAGCTCTAAGAAACGATGTAAGTCATTGATTCACAGTAGAAAAAATTCAGCCACCATTTTTTTCAACTTACCCGAAATAGTGATGAAAGGAGAAGGAGAAAAATTGAAGCAATTAACTTGCATGTTAAAGGAAACAAATTACATTTAACCTTTGTGCTTGTTTAGCATGCTTTTGATTATCTTGATTTGACATTAACTTCATCGATTAGCTTTCCTTTTCTTCCTCTTTGGTGTTTGAGCACAAACTGAAGCTCACTCTCTTCTTCTGACCAATACTCGAAGTGAACTAGGCAAAGCTTTATGGTTGCTTCAATATTGCTTGATTGGAATTGGGCTTAATTTAATTTGTTTTTATCTTCATTCAGCTGCTTCAGTTGATTGGGTTTTCAAGGTTTGGATTTCAACAAAAACAAATTTGACTTGCACATAGATTCACATCATTAAAACTCACTTGGGTTTTTAACCCAAATTAGTCATGTTTGTCATCATCAATATATTATTATTTTTTCTAACTCAACAATCTCCTCCTTAATGACAAACATAATATTTAGGGAGATAATCAAAGAATTTAACTTAGGTAAGTTTCAGAAACTTCCCTTGATGCCTTGTAGTTTTTGGTGTGCTCCTCCTTTCTTTTAAAAGAGTTTCTCCCCTTTAATGAGCACTTGTCTTCAGTTCCCTGTTTATGTACACTCATAGAGACACAACTATACATACAAGACACACAAATTCAGTTTAGAATTATCTTGTAGTACAACATTTACAGCAATTCAAGCAAAATAATACATTATGCATTATGTATTTTCTTTTCATAAACTTAATCAAACAGCACTAAGGCATTAAAACCAAACACCAAAACTGACACATTTAAATTACCAGAGATTGCAATATCAAACTGTTTAAAATATTTAAACCAGCAAACTCACAGTTTCAACAATTAAAACTTATCACCCTCGGACAAATTCGTCAAGGGAGGAAAAACATATTTACTCCTTGATAAACCACTATTTTATGGTTTATCTTGTGCTAAATTGAGTGTTTTTGTCAATTCTTTGCACACTTATTCATACAATTTGCATGGTTTTACAAATCCTTCCCAATTTTGTTCTATGATTGAAAACTTGCTTCTTAAGCCTTTAAATTGTCAATTTTTAATGCTCTTTTATACCATTCGATGCCGTGATCTGTGTGATAAGTGTTTTCAGGCTATATAAGGCAGGAATGACTTAGAGGATAGAGAGGAAGATTGCAAAAATGGAAGGAACACAATAAACAAAGGAGATGGCCAGCGAGGATCGACGCGCACGCATGGCTCACGCGTGCGCGTGACTTGGAGCTTTTCACAGCGACGCATACGCGTGACTGACGCGCACGCGTGACACGCATAGAAGACCATCGACGCGTACGCGTGACCTACACGTATGCATGACGTGTGCCACGTGCAGAAATTACAGAAGACGCTGGGGTGATTTTTGGCTGGTTTTGGACCCAGTTTTCGGCCCAGAAACACATACTAGGGCCAGGGGACAGGTAGAGACCCAAGACGCATTCACTTTTACACAGTTTTAGTTTTTAGTCTTGAATCTTGGAGAGAAAACTACTACTTCCTCTAGGATTCTTCACATTCATATTTTCTAGTTTTATGCTTTTGATTTGGATATTGAGAAGAGTTACTACCTCCGTTTGAAGTCCTTATCATTACAGTTTGCTTTCTTCTTTCCTTACTCTTTTACTTTCCATTCAGTTTGTTCAGAGTTACATATGGATATCTTCGATTTTGGAATTTATTAATGCAAAGAGTTATTTTTACCTTTAATTAATTTTCTGTTATTACTTTATTTGAATTACCATGTCTTCTTTTCACTCCCTTTATATGTTTATGAAAATGGCACTCATGTCAATGGAGTAGACTCCCAACTTGATTTGGGAGTTGATTAATAGGAGACCATTGAGTTGGAATACTCAAGTGTTAATTTGTAATTGAAAGTTGTTGGCTGACTCTCTAGTCACTTACTCTAATCCTTCCCTAGGAGAGGATTAGGACTTGTGAATCAAAGTTAGTTAGTTACTTGACTTTTCTTTATTAAGTAATGGATAACTAAGTAGAATAATAACCTCTTACTATTATATTTGAGGAATTTCAACAAGGATAGAAATTCCGATTAATCTTCTCCCAGTCAAGGCTTTCTATTTCAAATATATAAAACCTCTTGTTAATTTTTATTGCTTTAACTAATAATCATTTTATTTTTCCGTTCTCCAACTCTAAAATTTCTCAGAAAATTCCTGACCAATAAATTGTACTATTTTGTCAACTCGTTGGGAGACGACCTGGGAATTCTACTCCCAGTATTTTATTCTTAAATTGTGACAACTCTTTTTAAATTGATAAGCGAAATTTTCGTCGGTTAAGAGCTGTACTTGCAACGCTATTCTTATTAGAAATTCTTAATTAAAAATTTTCCGCCCATCACTCCCCCTTGTGTTATCAAACAAATTCATCAATACTCAAGCAAATTCATCATCAAGCACAAGCACAAGAGTAAACACTACTCATAAAAACTACTCATAATTGCTACTCAAAAAAACTGCTCATAACTACTACTCTCCTTTTTGTCATCAAGGGAGGAAACCAAAACCAATTCAAACCTACAAAAGGTGTTAGCACATAAAAATCACATAAACTTAAATAAAATAAGTGCAAATAAAACAGTTGTTAAGGTTTACAGTCATCCAGAACATAAGACAGAGTCTAAAACTAAACTGTTCCATGAAAGAAAGAGTTATAAAATAGCAATCTTCATCAAGAGATATTCCTAGACATCCAAGCTATCCTCTTCAGTGTCTAGTGGTTCTTCTTAATCCGTGGCCATAATGTTGTCCTCATGGATGTTGTCCACATATTTCAAAAGAACATCTATTCTATTCCTTGATATTTGCAAGGCATTTCCATTCCTTACCGCAAATTTCCGCTCTTGTTGACTTGTGGAAATGAGATGGTTGGACAAGTTCACAAATTCTTGCAAAACATCTTTGACAACTTCATAGAGGAGTGATTTGTGATCGGTTGAAGCAGATGTTCTAGAAATTGAAGGAGGAGGAATGTCATGTAGCTCATCATCATCATCATCAAGGACAACCTTTTCAGTTCTTGTTGGTCCTTTCTTTTATTGTTTTACTGTATCACCTTCTTTTAGATAAAAGTGTCTATTTTCATAAGATTCATTGAAAAGGTCAATACCAAATGATTCAAAAATGCAAGTTAAAAACACGTCATAAGGGAGAGACACATTCTTGTCACTCCTTATGCAATCACACATATGCCTCATCATTAAGTAAGCAAAAGAAAATTCAGTTTTAGTGATAATGGCATACAAAACCAATGTATCACAAAATGACACTCTTTGATAAGAGCCGCTTTGGGGTAAAATGATATAGTTCACAATACGGTGCAGTTGAGCACAAAGAGGACCAAGGGCTTTATGATTAGGAGTGAGACCATCAATCAAAAAAATATTTTCACACACATGAGCCAAAGCATCTTGATATGACAAACCCAACCCTTCATCCCATTTACCCGAAGTGTAAGTACAAACACCAATATCTGTATAACCTAGGATATCAAAACTATTTTCAAAGTGTTGGTTCATCATTTGCAAGGTAATATGAATGATTTAGTGAGATCATAACCATAGTGCTTTTATTAAGGGTAGACTCATTCCAGATAACATTCTTATTGCTCACGAATACATGCATTATTTGAAGAATAAAAAGAGGGGTTTAAACACTGAAATGGCTCTTAAAATGGATATGAGCAAGGCCTATGATAAAGTTGAATGGCGGTTCTTATGGTTTATTATGGAAAGACTAAGGTTCGATCCTAAATTGATTGGCTAGGTTCAGGAATTGGTTATCACTATTTCTTACTTCGGTGTTGTGGAAGGGCAACTGAAGAACTGAAGATTGATGGTTTAGAAGTTATAGTAAACTCTCGTTGCAAGTATAGTTACTAAACCAAGCAATCAACCTTTCTTACAAATGTTTTAGTTGTCACAAGTAACAAACCCCTTTAAAATTGATAACTGAAGTATTTAAACATCGGGTTGTCTTCTCAAGGAACTGCAGGGAAGTATGTTCTTATTATTGGTTGTGAAGATTGTAAATTGGGGTCTTTAAAAATAAGGAATGAGTAATTTAAATGGCAAATAAAATAAATAAATAACTGTAAAATAAACTCTTGGCAAGGTATAAGAAATTGGAAGTCCTATCCTAGTTATCCTTATCAATGGTGATGAGAATTGAGTCTTAATCCCACTTAGTTAGCCTTTACTAAAGCAAAGGAAGATCAAGTGGATTAATTAGTATGAACTTCAGGTTCTGGTCAATCCCTAAAAAAAGACTGGAATTATTGAAGTTCAATTCAATTAACAAGATAACAATTATCAATCACGTTGAGTTTGATAACTCCTGAGTTACTGATTTCTTGACCAAGACCAAAAGGAGAAAAAGTAAATCTACTGGAATAAAAAAATATCTTCAGATTAGAAATAACAATAATGTAAATAAAAGAAAGCAATCATAAACTGAAATACCTCAAATATCATTAATTAAGAGAATTATCTGTAACATAGAAAAGTTCATAAATCAATATTGAGAAAATAAATAAAAAGGAATATTGAACCTAATGAAAAGAGATAATCCTGAAAGCAAAAGAAATCCTAATTCTAAATCCTAAAAGAGAGAGGAGAGAACCTCTCTCTAAAAACTACATCTAAATCATCAAAAGTAACTAATTGGAGACTCTCCTTTGAATGGATGCATTCTCCCACTTTATAACCTCTGATCTGTGCCTTCTGGACTTGGATTTGGGCCAAAAAGGGCTTCAGAAATCGCTGGGAGTGTTTTCTGTAATTTCTGGTGCGTGGCCTCTAACACGCGTCCGCGTGGGTCACGTGGTCGCGTCATTTGGAGTTTTCCTTGTCACGCGTTCGCTTCGGTCAAGCGCCCGCGTCATCTGCATTTTTCTCGTGGCGCGCGATCGCGTCATTCACGCGTTCGCGTCGCTGCTTTTTCGCGCTAGGCATGCGGCCACGTCGTCCATGTGTTCGCGTCGCTGCCAGCTTCTTCAAAAACTCCATTTTGTGCTTTCCTTCCATTTTTGTATGTTTCCTTTCCATCCTTTAAGTCATTCCTGCCTTAGAAGATCTGAAACTACTCAACACATAAATCACGGCATCGAATGGTAATAAAAGGGTAATTAAAATAATTATTTTTAAAGCATAGGAAACATGTTTTTCACATACATCACATAATAAGGAAGGGAAAGTAAAACCATGCAATTAACATGAATAAGTGAGTGAAGGATTGAATAAATCACTTAAATTAAGCACAAAATATATCATAAAATATGAGTTTATCAACATCCCCACACTTAAACAATAGCATGTCCTCATGCTAAATCCAAGATAAAGAGTAAGGTTGAAGTGGTGGAATCTCATGTAATGCAATCTATTCTAAATGTAACTACCTAAATGAATCATGCAATTCTAATTGTTATTCACTTGTATATAAAACTTACATGTAGTTAAATTAATTCACATTCTCAAGGAATCATATATGCATAGCCAAACCTTAGATAATGATAAATAACCTTTACAATTGAGATGAGAAAGAGAAATATTTTATAAACTTGCAAGACAATTAACAATTTAAGCAGAGATATATGTTGATGAGCTATTGAACCCTCACTGGATTTTGTGTTTACTCTCTAGTCACTCAGTGTTTATTGGGTTAATCACTATATTCTTCTTTTTATCTTTACTTTCAATAACTTTGTTCTTCATCTAACCAATCAACAATTATAGAATATAGGCATACAAAAATCATGAGGTCTTTTCCAAGGTTGTAATGGGGCCAAGGTAAAGGTAAGGGTATATGTATAAGGCTAAGTGAGCTAATAAGTGAATCCTTGATTAGTCTAAGATCTCACCTAATATACATATTTTGTAATTCAAAGGTTTCTTTACCTATTTATCCAATTTTTCCCACTTTTTATGTTACATGCTCATGCCTTAATTTTAATTTTTATCCCATGTGCATTGCTCTTTCTTTTTTTTTTTTTTTTTCATTTGAGGAATTCTTTTGTATCCCCTTATTTGGGTACTGAAATAAAATATATAAATTTTTTTTAATGTACATGGTAATTTAATTGCTTTGATTTCACATGAGCATGCTTCCCAAAATTTTATTTTGAAATATTTTTATTCTTTTTAACTTTCTACCTTTGTTTCTATCATCCATGTTCCCATAAGGTTCCCCACACTTAAACAATTACACAATTTCTATCTTAAGCTAACCAAGGATTCAACTTGGGATTTTTATTTTGTTTTTCTGCTTAAGGCTAGTAATGTGGTTTATAGAACAGGAGGGGTTTTAAAGGCTCAAGGGGGCTAACAAGGGTGATGTAAAAGGTAGGCTAATTTGGGATAAGTGAGCTGGAATCAAAAAATGGCCTCAATCACTTTCTTGGTATGTATCTATATTCTATAATCGGACATATAGATTAAAACAAAGTAAAGAACACCAGAATAAAAATGAAGGACGAAACACACAGGAATAAAATATTATGGTTTGAATGTAACCATACAATTAAGCTCAAAACTCACAGGCTGTGTGTTCTCTAGCTCAAAAATCATATATCAGTTATGTATGTCATGCAAGTAAAAATTAAGAGTTCCCATTATTCTCAATGTAAATCTTAGGGTGGCTTTAAAGTTTTAGTGTTTCTCCTTGATGAAATGTTCTTAACTAACTAACATGTAATGCTATATATACAAGGTGTGTGGATTGTTTCTGTTCTGTTCAAGTCTCTAGTTTACTTCTTTTTTGTATTTTCAATTCGAACTAAGCTATCTTATGCTAAAAAGGGTAAACTATACTAATTAATTCACATTTTCTATAACTAATAAGTTAGAATTGCAACTAAACTAAATGGCTAAAATATGAACTAAAGTGCAAAATGCAAAAATAGAGTAAAAATACATGAAAAGAGTAATGTATAAGTACTGAGAAATAAAAATAAAGATCAAAATACAGAAAAATAACAAAATAAAATAAAAAGAGTCTGTAGTGGTTCACCAAGAAAAATACGCCAGAGATGGCGACCTCCCCACACTTAAAATAAAGCATCGTCCTCGATGCTCACTCAAGCAGGGTGTGAAGGAGTGTCATCACTGGAAGGATGGGTGGCTGGAGTCTCTGTAGTGGTGGTCTGAGGATCTGTCTGCTGCAGAGGAGGTGCTGACTGAATAGAAACCTCTGGGTCTGCAACTTGAATCTGATGTGGGGCCTCCTGCTGTGATGCAGCCTGCTCCGTGACTGCCTGCTCAGCCTCTCTCTGTGGATAGGTCTCTGCCTCATGATCATCCGCCTCCTCCTTAGATGGCTCTAATGGTGTGTCAAGCTCGGAGGGGATGTCACCGTCAGAACGGATCATCAGCTTCAGGTGCTCATAGCGTCGCTTGCTGCGACGCTCAGATCTCTCATATCGGCGCCGGTTGCGACGCTCCATCTGGTCTAGCTGCTGAAACAGGCGGTGTACGAGGTGATAAACGGGCTCTGAGGCAGGTGAAGGTGCAGTGGTGGTAGCTAGGATAGCTGTAGATGAAGAAGGTCCGGCGGAAGGTGCGGCTGTCTCATCAATAGCAGTGAGGAATGGAGGTCTGTAGACCAAAGCCAAAAAGTTCCTGCTGTGAGGGATAATCTTCTTGCAGTCTGCAGCAGGTGGCTTCTCATCAGCATCCTCCCAAGGCACGTCAGCTCGACAGCCGAGCTGGGTAATCAGATATGGCAAGGGGAGAGTGCCTCGGATGTGGACCCGAGCCATGTAGTACCGGATGAATCGTGGCAGGTACAGGTCCTTACCCTCCATCATACACCATAGGAGGGTGATCATAGCGGCAGGTAGCTCAGTCTCGTGAGTACTCGGCATAACAAAGTTGCTCAGGATCTGGTGCTAGAGCCGAGCCTCATCGTTCAAGTATATCCGCTTGATTCCCTTAGGCATGGTGGTGTTCTGACCCATGACCCAGGGGACAGTCGGGTCAAGGGCTATCTTTGCCTTAACCGCATCCCAGTCAAACCTCATGAAGCGCATGTCCTCCTCAGCCTTTTGGTAACCATCAAGCTGATCGGATTTAGGCTGAAGCTGCAGAATATCCTCAATGGCCTCTTCAGTGACCAGTATCTGCTTCCCTCTTAGGTTCACTGCATCTAGGGAAGTTTTGAAGTAATTGCAGTAAAACTCTCTTACCCAAGAAGCATTAGCCTCTATGTTTGATCTGATCAGAGGTGTATTGCTAGAGTTCTTCCGGAATTTTCAGAGTCCGCTCCAGGTACAGGTTCCTGGAGGTTGCAAACACCAGATACTTCAACTCGCAATATCTGTTTGCAAACTTGATGGGGTCATTAGCAGGGAGTAGCTGGTCAGCCTTCTCCTGCGGGGTAAAGTGTTTCTCCCACCAGGAGTCATCGTGCATGATGTCCAGGATGGACATAGAGGATTCTCCTCTTTTTCGTTTGCCAGTTGTTGCCTTTCCTTTTCCTTTTCTTTGAGTGTCAGACATCCTGAAAAATATAAATCCAGGATATAACAAAAACAGGAAAACAAGTAGGCAAATAACAAAATAAGCACATAGTGGCAAAGGAGCAGTAGAATAATGAAATGAGTTGAGTAAATGTGCATTATGGATTGTATAGGAGTTAGAAATCGGAGAAAAATTTCACAATCCAAAATGTGATATAAATAGAATTCATGTTAATTAGGAAAAATTATCATCATGCCTTGGTTAGAAGGTTAAAGAGAATAGTGAAAAACCAAGAGATGTTGTGAAAGTTAGGTTGGTTAGGAATGAAAAAGAGGTTAGGAAGTTGAAATTAGTGAGTTAGTAAAAAGAAGGTTAGAGTAAGTGGTTTGATGATCATTTTCTAAGTAACAAGAATTTACAATTAGAAGCTACAGTTAACTCACATTCAAACAAGGAAGTTGATGATGATTCATATAGATATGTAAATAGCAAAAAGTGGAATTGAATCATCCAAAAGGCAATTTATTAACTAGGAAATCGAAAAGAATAAGAAAGCTTGCTCGTGCATACATGAATTGGTTTGGTAAAAGCTGAGTAAAGCATAATTCAAATTGCCAAAACCAAAACATGAATGAAAATCAGAATAGTTTACAGAAATTTGGGCAGCATTCCGGCTAAAAGTGGATGGTCCCGGAAAATAAACAGCAAGTAGAATAGTTCATATAAATTAAAAGAAACTGCAAAAAGATGTAAATAATTTGAACATGAAAGAGCAGTCGCAATAGCAGCATGAAAGTAAGAACAGCATATGAACAATACTTAGATCACAGCAACAGCAAAATTGCGAAAATTATAAAACAAGTAGCACGAACATCGCAATTAATCAGGCCTAAATCCACTAACCACATCCTATGCTACCTAACCACCTAGAATCCACTACAACATGCATATCTAACTAGCCTAATTTTGAACATAAACGGAAAAAAATTCAAATAACTGCGAAAGGAAAGAAGGGTGGCGTTCGGCGGAACCTGGTAGGCGAATGAATGAAAGTGGAGCAGAGAGATGGCTGGGGGGGTGGTTGCGGTGGTGGCTGACGCGGCAGTTGAGGCGGTGGTGAACGGCTGTCCGGTGGCAAGGGGTTTCGGGTAGGGTAATAGGGGTAGGGGTTAAGGAGGAAGGATGGGAGGGGGTGAGGGTGGTGGTGGCTGGCGCGGAGGCGCGGCGGTGACGGTGCGGTGGTCGGTGGTTGGCTGCGGCGGTGGAAGAAAGGGAAGGGGGTGGAAGAAGAAGAAGGAAGAATGAGGGGGAGGTGGCGTTGCGGTGGTCGGAGGTGGTGGCTGGGAGTGATGATGGTGGTTGGTGGTGGAGGGTTGCAGAGAAGAGAGAAAGGAGTAGGGGGTTGGAGGGGCGCGAATGGGTAGGGTTTCGCGTGGCTGAGGGGGTTAATGAATTTGAACCCACGCGATCGCGTGGGACACGCGGTCGCGTGGCTGGGGTGGAATGGGGGTTGACGCGATCGCGTGGGTGGCGCGATCGCATGGAATGGAAAAAATGGTAAATGACGCGGTCGCGTGAGGCATGCGACCGCGTCGCTGGAAATTGGGTGAAACGCACAATTCCAGCGTCGTTTCAGCGCAACTCTCTGTCTCCTTTGGGGTGTTGTGCAATCCACACGACGCGATCGCGTCGCTCACGCTTTCGCGTGGGATGGGTGTTGTGCAAGTGATGCGATCGCGTTAAGGACGCGACCGCATGGGTCGTTTTGTGCTAAACGCACAACGGCCGCCCGATTCCAGCCCAACTTTCTGGGCGTTGGATCTTTACGCCGATCTCCAGGTCACGCGGCCGCGTGAATGACGTAGACGCGTGGGGAGTGTTTTACGCAACTGACGCGATCGCATGAGCGATGCGGTCGCGTCGCACGCCCGACTCTTTTTTTTTTCAAATGCAATCATGCAATTATGCAGTATGCAATGCTAATGAATAATATTCAGGTTCAATTTGAAAAAGAATAAAATAAATAACACGAAATAAAACTGAAAACGAAATGACCATACCATGGTGGGTTGTCTCCCACCTAGCACTTTTAGTTAAAGTCCTTAAGTTGGACATATGGCGAGCTTCCTGTTATGGCGGCATATGCTTAAACTCGTCCAGAAATCTCCACCAATGTTTGGAATGCCAACGGCCTCCGAGGTCCCAAACTAGGCATGTAAAGCTTCTGAGCAGCTTCAAACAGATTCTCAGGCTCCCGGGGTGACGAATGTCAGAATAGATTCCAGGATCCCAAACTTTGCTTTTAAATCTGTGTCCGTCTTTATCTATATTTTTCCATCCGGGCGGTTTAAAAATTAGATTCTCACCAAGATGACCAAACATTTTCCAAGATCCATTCGATTGATCATGATGCCAATCCGTGCACTTCGAGTTGAAGCGTGGAACCTTATTGCACCTTGTGCACCAGCTTTGAGTATGAGCCATTTCCCTCTTACTCTTAAAGCCGCAGAGAGCTCTAAGCTGGCCATCAGTTTCAAGCAACCCATATTCGAGTGGAAAGATAAAGTTAAAGGTTAAGGATTGTACCCACTTGAAGCTTGTATTGGATGGTAATGGCCTTGGGATAGGTGTTTCCAGTAGTTCTGTGAGTTCTACTCCCTTGTGCTCTTCTGTGAATTTCTCCACTTCTTTGAAAAATTCTTCAAATGCATCCATGTCCTGATCAAAGCCTTCTATGTCTTTCTTATCACTTAAGTCATAAACTGGAGGTTGAGAGAAATTTACCTCCGCATCATCTTCGTATTCACTTGGGGAAGATTCTTCGATCTCAAAGAATTCACTCGCGGATGCAAGTTCATTACTGGGAGAACTTGACTTGAGATTATCATCATCAAGGAAACTTGCTTCTTGGATTATTCCGTCTAGTTCTTCATAAAAGATTTGCCTTGGGGGTTGTGCACTATCCTCCTTAGCATCAATTGTAACGTCCTTGACAGAATTCTCCACAACTCTGGATTCCCATGGAAGTTCAGCGTCTCCTAAGTCTTCAACTAACTCTTCTTCTTCTATAATGACGGCTTCCTCTACTTGTTCCGGTACGAAGTCATGCTCTATCTTGTCTACTGGAGTTTCTAGTATCTCTTTCATGCTACGCTCTTCATTAGATTGTCCACATGGGGCTGTGAGAGGTCTTTGAATGTTCGAACGTCTAGAAGATAATTGACTTATTGCTTGCTCTAGTTGATGAAGGGTTGTTTGAAGTTGATCTACTGTTTCCTTGAGGCGAACCTGTGATTCTGGAGGCGATAGATTTGGACGTGGTACATAGGGAAGTTGTGGTATTTGGGAGTAATTGGATTGGAATCGGGGTAAATAAGGATCATATGGTGGTGAATGGTGAAAAGGAGCTTGTGAGTGTGGTGGTTCGAAGTTATGTTGAGAGGATGGTCTATAAGCACATGGTGGGGCTTGTTGGTAACTACAAGGTTGTCCACCACATCTATTAGCTTGGTATGCATTGTAAAATGGTCTTTGCCCATGATATCTTGGAGGGTGTTGTTGCCTAAAGGGTTGATCAGATCCTCTTGGCTCCATCCATCTTTGATTGCTCAGACCTTGATGCACGTTCCTGTTATAACTTTCACTCCTTTCAACAATATTAGAACCAAACTCAAAGCGAGAGGGGTGAGAATTCATAGTAGCTAATAAAAATAAAAAGAAGAAAATAAGAACAAATAAACAAGTAAAAGAGAAATATTTACAATAACCAATAATAAGGCACACGAATGCAGTTTCCCGGCAACGGCACCATTTTAAAGAACTGAAGATTGATGGTTTAGAAGTTATAGTAAACTCTCATTGCAAGTATAGTTACTAAACCAAGCAATCAACCTTTCTTACAAACGTTTTGGTTGTCACAAGTAACAAACCCCTTTAAAATTGATAACCAAAGTATTTAAACATCGGGTCGTCTTCTCAAGGAACTGTAGGGAAGTATGTTCTTATTATTGGTTGTGAAGATTGTAAATTGGGGTCTTTGAAAATAAGGAATGAGTAATTTAAATGGCAAATAAAATAAATAGATAACTGTAAAATAAACTCTTGGCAAGGTATAAGAAATTGGAAGTCCTATCCTAGTTATCCTTATCAATGGTGATGAGAATTGAGTCTTAATCCCACTTAGTTAGCCTTTACTAAAGCAAAGGAAGATCAAGTGGATTAATTAGTCTGAACTTCAGGTTCTGGTCAATCCTTAAGAAAAGACTGGAATTATTGAAGTTCAATTCAATTAACAAGATAACAATTATCAATCATGTTGAGTTTGATAACTCCTGAGTTACTGATTTCTTGACCAAGACCAAAAGGGAAAAAAGTAAATCTGCTGGAATAAAAAAATGTCTTCAGATTGGAAATAACAATAATGTAAATAAAAGAAAGCAATCATAAACTGAAATACCTCAAATATCATTAATTAAGAGAATTATCTGTAACATAGAAAAGTTCATAAATAAATATTGAGAAAATAAATAAAAAGGAATATTGAACCTGATGAAAAGAGATAATCCTGAAAGCAAAAAAAATTCTAATTCTAAACCCTAAAAGAGAGAGGAGAGAACCTCTCTCTAAAAACTACATCTAAATCATCAAAAGTAACTAATTGGAGACTCTCCTTTGAATGGATGCATTCTCCCACTTCATAACCTCTGATCTGTGCCTTCTGGACTTGGATTTGGGCCAAAAAGGGCTTCAGAAATCGCTGGGAGCGTTTTCTGTAATTTCTGGTGCGTGGCCTCTGACACGCGTCCGCGTGGGTCACGCGGTCGCGTCATTTGGAGTTTTTCTTGTCACGCGTTCGCTTCGGTCAAGCGCCCGCATCATCTGCGTTTTGCTCATGGCGCTCGATCGCGTCATTTACGCGTTCGCGTCACTGCCTTTTCGCGCTAGGCATGCGGCCGCGTCGTCCATTCGTTTGCGTCGCTGCCAGCTTCTTCAAAAACTTCATTTTGTGCTTTTCTTCCATTTTTGTATGTTTCCTTTCTATCCTTTAAGTCATTCCTGCCTTAGAAGATCTGAAACTACTCAACACACAAATCACGGCATCGAATGGTAATAAAAGGGTAATTAAAATAATTATTTTTAAAGCATAGGAAACATGTTTTTCACATACATCACATAATAAGGAAGGGAAAGTAAAACCATGCAATTAACATGAATAAGTGAGTGAAGGATTGAATAAATCACTTAAATTGAGCACAAAATATATCATAAAATATGGGTTTATCAGCAACCTTTTGGCTTTTTCAAACTAAATAGAGGTATCTGTCAAGGAGATCCTCTATCCCCGTATCTTTTTATATTTTGTGTAAAAGATCTCTCCTTCTTGCTATATAAAGCAAGGCAAAATAACACCATTTAAGGTATCCAGCTCAACAAAAAGTACCCTAAAGTCAACTACCTTTTATTTGTTGACAACTCTATTTTATTTTTTAAAGCCTCTCTACAAAATTGTGATAGTATTTCAGCCTTTTTAAACGCTTACGAGAGCGTTAGTGGTCAGAATATAAATCTAAATAAGTCGACTGTGTTTTTTAGCAATAATTCTATATCAACAATGAGACAACTGTTAGTGGGTAGATTGAACATCTCTCATGTGGGTACTTAGGATAAGTACTTGGGACTACCCTCAGTTATTCAAAGATCTAAGAAAGCGACCTTTGGAGGATAAGGTCTGGAAGAAGGTTGAGGGATGGAAAAGAAAGCTTCTATCAACAGGTAGAAGATATGTTCTAATCAGGGATGTGGGTAAAATAGTGCCAATTAATTCCCTCTCTTGTTTTAAACTTCCTGACACTTTAATCTAGAAAATTCACAATATTTTGACTCAGTTTTGGTGGGAGGAACAGCACAGAAAGAAAGATTTCTTAGGTTAGTTGAAAAAAATATCTCTACTAAAATGGAAGGAGGTTTGGGATTCAAGAATCTCAGAGCATAGAATTTAGCCTTATTTAGAAAACAATGCTGGAAAATTCTGATCCATCCTAATTTTATACTATCTAAAATTCTTAAAGAAAGATATTTCAAGTATGGTAATATTATAAAAGTTGAGAGTGGCGTATTACCTTCGTGGGGATGGAGAAGCTCGCTTGAAGGCCGTAAAGTAGTTGAAAACGGCCTGATTTGGAAGGTAGGGGATGATTCCAGCATCAACATCTCATCTAATCCTTGGATTCCATCGATACAACCTTTCTCCTTTCCTCTAATCATCAGCCAAAATCCTTCCAAACCAATTGTAATGAGAGTTTGTGACCTGCTACATGCAAATAAAGAGTGGAATGCTAAATTAATATATGCTTTATTTCCAACTCATTTAAACTTTGTTTAAAGAAAAAATGAAAGAAAAGAAAAAGAAAGAAAGAAAATTGAAAGGAAAATGATTATTTTTCATTGTTTAGTTGAAAAGGAAAATTAGAAAAGAAGAAAATTAGATGAAAAAAAATTGGTGGGACTTATTAATTTTTTTTCTCTCCAATATTGAAAAAGAAAGAAGAAAAAACTTATTTTCTCTCTATACTTTCAATATTATCCCTTCATTTTTTCAATATATTTTATAATACAAGGGTAAGATTATCTTTTTATAATATTTTTTCTCTTTATTTTTCTTTTATCCAAACACATTTTAAAAAAATAAAAATTCACTCAATTTTTTTTATTTTTAATTTTTTATTTTTTTCTCTCTATCTTTTTTCTTCCAACCACCAAACGTAGTCTTAGAGTTAGCTCAGCAAATTTTCAAGATACAAATTGGGGGCAATTCTGATCAGTTCAATGTTATACCACGAATCAAGCAACTACGAAATATCCTCTAGGTACCGTGTAGCATGCCATTTCAGTCAGCCTCTGGTGCACGAATTGTGAATCACACTTTTCACAACTCGTACCACTAACCAGCAAGTGCACTGGGTCGTCCAAGTAA
>NC_029789.2:21627542-21638832 GCF_000816755.2 Arachis ipaensis
TGGGGCTGAGACTTAAGCAATTCACGTGCATGAGGCTGTTTTGGGCGTTCAACGCCAGTTTTGGACCCTTTTCTGGCGTTGAACTCCAACCTTTAATCCTTTTCTGGCGCTGGACGCCAGAATTGGTCAGAGAACTGGCGTTGAATGCCGGTTTACGTCATCTATCCTTGAGCAAAGTATGGAATATTATATATTGCTGGAAAGCCCTGGATGTCTACTTTCCAACGCAATTGGAAGCGCGCCATTTTGAGTTCTGTAGCTCTAGAAAATACACTTTAAGTGTAGGGAGGTCAGAATCCAACAACATCAGCAGTCCTTTTTCAGCCTGAATCAGATTTTTGCTCAGCTCCCTCAATTTCAGCCAGAAAAATACCTGAAATTACAGAAAAATACACAACTCATAGTAAAGTCCAGAAATATGAATTTTTCCTAAAAACTAATGGAAATAAACTAAAAACTAACTAAAACATACTAAAAACTATATGAAATTAACCCCAAAAAGCGTATAAAATATCCGCTCATCACAACACCAAACTTAAACTGTTGCTTGTCCTCAAGTAACTAGACAAATAAAATAGAAGACTAATAGGTTGAGAAGCGATAATATCTCAAAGTTTTTGAGTGAAGCTCAGTTCTAATTAGATGAGCGGGACTAGTAGCTTTTTGCTTCCGAACAGTTTTGGCATCTCACTTTATCCATTGAAGCTCAGAGTGATTGGCATCTATAGGAACTTAGAGCCTTTTGGTTTTAAGAGCTTTGGCTTTTTCTACTTGCTTTCTCTTTCTCTTTCTTTTTTTTTCTCTTTTTTTTTTCTGCAAGCTTTGTTCTTTGCTGCTTTTTCTTGCTTCAAGAATCATTTTTATGATTTTTCAGATTATCAATAACATGTCTCATGTTCATCATTCTTTCAAGATCCAACATATTTAACAGTCGTAAACAACAAATTCAAAAGACATATGCACTGTTCAAGCATTCATTCAGAAGACAGAAAGCATTGCCACCACATGTTACTAATTAGAATTTTTCTTATTAAAAACTCGAATTTTATTGCCTCTTATTTAAAAGATCTACTATTTTATTCATGTTTGCTGATGATGAGAAAAATAGACTATAACTTAATTGGAGGTAAAATCAAAATAGACACTAATTACTACTATATGACTCCTAAGGTAAACTCCTATAACGACAACTATCACAGAGTTAAAGCAGAAATTGGAATTTAACAACCTTTGTTCTGGGAAGTGGATGTTCCTTGGATCTGTGGGGTGCTTGGTCCTTCAAGAGATAACTTCTGGCGCTTCAATTCCCTCAAGTCACGCCCTTGCTCTTCTTGTTCTTTAATCAAATAGCAAAGAATTTGACTTTGTTCCTTCTGTTCCTTTATTATTTGTTCCATTGCTTCTTGCATCTTGGTAACTGATGTTTCAAGATACTCCCAATATTCAGATTGAGGGATTTCTGGGAGAAATTCCTGTGTTTTCTTTTTGATGGGGTCATCCTGTGCTTGTTGTTTTTCCATTGATGCTTTGGTGATTGGTTTCTCAATTGAGATATACTCAGTTATTCCCATCCTTACTCCAGCGTCCTTGCAGAGCAGAGAAATCAAGCTTGGGTAAGCCAACCTGGCCTCTTTAGAATTTTTATTAGCAATTTTGTAGAATTCAGTTGAAATCAGTTGATGAACTTCCACTTCTTTTCCCATCATGATGCAATGGATCATCACTGCTCTTTTAACAGTGACTTCAGAACGGTTGCTGGTGGGCAGCAGAGAATGCCCAATGAAGTCCAGCCATCCTCTGGCGACTGGTTTGAGATCTTCTCTTTTGAGTTGATTTGGGACACCCTTCGTGCTAGTGGTCCACCTTGCTCCAGGGATACATATATCCTCTAGAATCTTATCCAGGCCCTTGTCTGTTCTCATTATTCTCCTGTTGAAAGAGTCTGGATCATCTTTTAGCTGAGGTAGCTTTAAGATCTCTCTGATCTTGTCAGGGATGGTATGAATAATCTTTCCTCTGACCACGATCCGATATTCATAGAAAGCAGTTCCAGATAGTTTTTGCTTGTCAGTCTGCCACATATTAGCATAGAACTCCTGGACCATATTATAGTTTAAAATTGAAAAGATATGAAAATTTTTTGAAAAAGATAAATCTAGATTTTGAAAAGGATAATGTGGAGATTTGAAAAAGATAATAGTTGAAAAGATAGATTTGTTTTGAAAATTTGAAAAAAGAGTTGAATTGAATTGAAAAAGAGGGTTTGTGCTTATGGATTAAGATATATTTGATATTTTTAAGGTAGGGTTTTTAGAAATTAGGGATTTTAAAAATCAGAGTTCTTAACATGTTTATGCAAGAAATCATGGATTAAAGCATGAAAATTAAGATTAGAACGAAAAAATATGAAGAAAGAATGAATTTACCTCCTCCCCACCATCCTGGCGTTTGAACGCCCAAACGCTGCATGTTATGGGTGTTCAGCGCCCAAATGCTGCCTCTCCTGGGCGTTCAACGCCCAGCTGCTGCTTCTTTCTGGCGTTGAACGCCAGGAAGTCCTTTGTTACTGGGCGTTTTTTTGAACGCCCAGAATGCTGTAAATCTGGCGTTAAACGCCCAGAAAGAGCTTCTTTCTGGTGTTTAACGCCCAGATGGCTATCCTCACTGGCGTTCAACGCCCAGTGGATGCTTCTGTTGGGCGTTGAACGCCCAAAACAGACTTTGACTGGCGTTTTCTTGCCAGTGAGCTCTTTTTCTCTGTTTTGTGTGCAGAATCCTTCTGTAACCCTGTGAACTTATACAATTGACTCTTTACCTTAGGATCAGTGAACTTTATATAAACAAATAAAAATAAAAATAGGGCAAAATGCTTAGAGGATTGATGCCCCATGGCTGGGTTGCCTCCCAGCAAGCGCTTCTTTATATTCTCCGTCCCTTTTCTGTCTCTTATTTCTATATCAAACTCTTGCAGAAGCAACACCTATCTGATGAGCCTGGGTTTTGAATCCTGCTTTGTAAGTAGGTATTTAAGAGCAGCATTGTCAGTATACACAATCACTTTTGATCCTACTAAGTATGATCTGAACTTGTCAATGGCATAAACCAATGCAAGTAATTCTTTTTCTGTGGTTGTGTAATTTTTTTGGGCATCATTTAAAACGCGACTAGCATAATAAATGACGTGCAGAAGCTTGTCATGCCTCTGTCCCAATACTGCACCAATGGCGTGATCACTGGCATCACACATGAGCTCAAATGGTAATGTCCAGTCTGGTGCGGAAATAACTGGTGCTGTGACCAACTTAGCTTTCAGCATTTCAAACGCCTGCAGACACTCTGTGTCAAACACAAATGGCGTGTCAGCAGCTAGCAGATTACTCAGAGGTTTTGCAATTTTTGAAAAATCCTTTATAAACCTCCTATAGAATCATGCATGCCCCAGAAAGCTTCTGATTGCCTTAACATTGGCAGGTGGTGGTAGTTTTTCAATTACCTCTATTTTTGCTTGATCCACCTCTATTCCCTTATTTGAGATTTTATGCCCAAGGACAATCCCTTCAGTCACCATGAAGTGACATTTTTTCCAGTTTAAAACTAGGTTGGTCTCTTGGCATCTCTTCAGAACAAGTTTCAGGTGATCAAGACAGGAGCTGAATGAGTCTCCATATACTGAAAAGTCATCCATGAAGACTTCCAGAAAATTTTCCACCATATCAGAGAAAATAGAGAGCATGCATCTCTGGAAGGTTGCAGTTAATGGAGCCATCGACAAGTTGGAGACATATCCGGGTTGGTTTAACTTCTTCAGTTAAGCCAAGCTTTCTGATAGTGGATGCAGGTATTAGGTTGATGCTTGCCCCAAGATCACATAAAGCTGTCTTGGTGCAATTACATTCTAATATGCATGGTATCAGAAAACTCCCAGGGTCTTTAAGCTTTTCAGGAAAGCTCTTCAGAATGACTGCACTGCATTCTTCAGTGAGGAGAACTCTTTCTGTTTCTCTCTAATCCTTTTTATGACTCAAGATATCTTTCATGAACTTGGCATAAGAAGGTATTTGCTCTAGTGCTTCTGCAAATGGAATCTTTATTTCAAGAGTCCTGAGATAATCTGCAAAGCGAGCAAATTGCTTATCCTGCTCCTCTTTCCGAAGTTTTTGAGGATAAGGTATCTTGGCTTTATATTCCTTAACCTTAGTTTCTGTAGGTTTATTGCCTACAGAAGTGGTTGAAGAAGCCTTTTTAGAGGGGTTGTCATCAGCACTCGTGTGTGTCTGATCCCTCACTGGCAATTGAGAGCCAGAGTTAGAAGCTGGAGTGACGTTAGACGCCAACTCCTTGTCTGTTCCTGGCGTCTGAACGCCAGAACTGTGCCCATTTTGGGCGTTCAGCGCCAGATCTTGCCTATTTTGGGCGTTCAACGCCAGATCCTTGCTTGTTATTGGCGTTGAACGCCAGTCTTGGGCATGGTCTGGGCGTTCAGCGCCAGTCTTCCACCAGATTGCTGGCGTTTTAGTGCCAGAATTACTTTTTCCTATGCTCTTACTGTCCTCAGGTGAATTTTGGGTGGTTTGCTCATTCCTTAGCTCTTTGCTGCCTTGAGGTGGGGTATTTAATGTTTTCCCACTTCTTAATTGAACTGCTTGGCATTCTTCTATTATTTGTCTTGACAGCTGCTGCTTTGTTTGCTTCAATTGTTCTTCCATATTTATATTAGCCATCCTTGTCTCTTGTAGTTTATCCTTGAATTCGGCTAACTGCTTTGTTAGAAAGTCTAATTGCTGATTGAATTCAGCAGCTTGTTTTACAGGACTGAGTTCAGCAGTTACTGTTTTAACCTCTTCTTTCATGGAAGGGTCGCTGCTTAGGTACAGATGCTGATTTCTAGCAACTGTATCAATGAGCTCTTGAGCTTCTTCAATTGTCTTTCTCATGTGGATGGATCCACCAGCTGAGCAATCTAAAGAGATCTGAGCTCTTTCTGTAAGCCCATAATAAAAGATGTCTAACTGAACCCACTCTGAAAATATTTCAGAGGGGCATTTGCGTAGCATCTCTCTGTATCTCTCCCAGGCATCATAAAGAGATTCATTATCTCCTTGTTTAAAGCCTTGGATGTCCAGCCTTAGCTGTGTCATCCGTTTTGGAGGAAAGTATTGATTCAGAAATTTTTCTGTCAGCTGTTTCCATGTCCTTATGCTAGCCTTAGGTTGGTTATTTAACCACCTCTTGGCTTGGTCTTTTACAGCAAATGGAAACAGTAATAGTTTGTAAACATCCTGATCTACCTCCTTATCATGTATTGTGTCAGCAATTTGTAAAAACTGTGCCAAAAACTCTGTAGGTTCTTCCTGTGGAAGACCGGAATACTGGCAGCTTTGCTGCACCATGATAATGAGCTGAGGATTCAACTCAAAGCTATTGACTCCAATGGAGGGTATGCAGATACTGCTCCCATATGAAGCAGTAGAGAGGTTAGCATATGACCCCAGAGTCCTCCTAGACTGTTCATTTCTACTCAGATCCATGATGGAGAAAGGGAGATGATGTAAAGTAAAAAAAATTTTATTTTTATTTATTTATTTATTTATTTATTTCGAAAATGAAATAGATTAAAATAAAGTAAATAAAAATGATTGAAAATTTTCGAAAAATTTGATGAGGGAGAAAGAGGTTAGGAAGTTTTGAAAAAGATATGAATTTTTTTTTTAAATAATTTTCGAAAATTTGTTTTAAAATAGAGAGGGAAGACACCAAACTTAAAATTTTTAGAAAACCAAAATAAAATTTTCGAAAACCAAAGAAAAATCAACAAGAAAACACCAAACTTAAAGTTTGGCACAAGATTTAATCAAGAGAAAATTGTTTTTGAAAAAGATTTTTAATAAAACTGGTGCCCAATCATCAAGAACATAAACCAACACTCTAGCCAATTGGGCAATAAATGTAACACTTGTTTTGAAGAAGGATATTTTTAACCAAGAACAATAATAAAAGACTCTAAACCAAAAAGAAAAATTTTCCTAATCTAAGCAACAAAATAAACCGTCAGTTGTTCAAACACGAACAATCCCCGGCAACGGCGCCAAAAACTTAGTGCACGAATTGTGAATCACACTTTTCACAACTCGTACCACTAACCAGCAAGTGCACTGGGTCGTCCAAGTAATACCTTACGTGAGTAAGGGTCGAATCCCACGGAGATTGTTGGTTTGAAGCAATCTCTGGTTATCTTGCAATTCTTAGTCAGGAAGTCAATTATATTTATCAGTTGAATTGCGAATAAACAAGAGAGCATGGATTAAAGGTTACTTGTTATGCAGTAATGGAGAATATGTTGGAGTTTTGGAGATGCTTTGTCTTCTGAATCTCTGCTTTCCTCTGTCTTCTGATTCACGCACGCACGTCCTTCTATGGCAAGCTGTGTGTTGGTGGATCACCGTTGTCAATAATGCACCACTTTTCCAATCAAGAAAATAAATGCTTTAGAAGCATTCGCTCCTCGGTTCAAGAAAGAAGAAGAAGTCGGATACGAGGTCAAGAGAAGGAGATCGACTGGCTATAATTGGAGTTAGGTTCCGTCTTTGGCGTAGCCTTTCTTCGAACTACGCTCACCGCGCACTTGCATCACCACCTGAGCTTCGCTACCGCTTCGCCCAGCTCCTACGCCTACCACGAATCTTGAATCATCACGAGTGGATGCTAGGATTCAAAGCAAAAGAGATTGGTGCTTCGGCTCTTATTTCAACGAAGTTGTAAGGCCTGAGGCACGACAGAAGAGTTTTGGATTCAAATTAAACCAGAGCGTAAAACAGGTACTGCTGACAGCAATCCCGATCTACGGATATCTATCTAATGCGGCGCGTTGCGATTCGTCTTTTTTTGAAGAAATGGGCACGATCTAGGAACTTCCATAACGTTGGTGTGATTCAGTTTGAGCAACGGATCCTGACGTGAGACATCTTCGTAATGAAAATGGAGTGGAAACATAGTGTAGTGATTGATTGAGAAAAATTGATTCCCTCCAGACAGAAAGTCATGTAGGAGTCTTGAAGAATTCATTCTATTGAGTTGTGCTTGGCACTGGGAAAACGCTCTAGCGACGGGAAAGCGGCCACTAGTTACAAAGCTCCAATAAGGTATCGAGAGGGCTATCCTTGTGAAGGTTCGGGGCAGGTGCGGCTACCATCCATCCTTCCAGTGAAAAGGGTCCAGGTGCACTGTCACCGCACGGCTAATCATCTACAGGTTCTCAGTCGTACCGGAATAGGATTTACTATCCTTTTGCGTCTGTCACTACGCCCAGCACTCGCAAGTTTAAAGTTCGTCACAGTCATCCAATCCCAGAATCCTACTCGGAATACCACAGACAAGGTTTAGACTTTCCGGATTCTCATGAATGCCTCCATCAATCTAGCTTATACCACGGAGATTCTGATTAAGGAATCTAAGAGATATTCATTCAATCTGATGTAGAACGGAGGTGATTGTCAGACACACGTTCATGGATTGAGGAAGGTGATGAGTGTCACTGATCATCACCTTCTCCATAGTTAGGCGCGAATGGATATCTTAGATAAGAACACGCATGTTTGAATGGAAAACAGAAATACTTGCATTAATTCATCGAGACACATCAGAGCTCCTCACCCCCAACAATGGAGTTTAGAGACTCATGCCGTCAAAGAGTACAAAGTTCAGATCTAAAAATGTCATGAGATACAAAATAAGTCTCTAAAAGTTGTTTAAATACTAAACTAGTAGCCTAGGTTTACAGAAAATGAGTAAACTATGATAGATGGTACAGAGATCCACTTCTGGGGCCCACTTGGTGTGTGCTGGGGCTGAGACTTAAGCAATTCACGTGCATGAGGCTGTTTTGGGCGTTCAACGCCAGTTTTGGACCCTTTTCTGGTGTTGAACTCCAACCTTTAATCCTTTTCTGGCGCTGGACGCCAGAATTGGTCAGAGAACTGGCGTTGAACGCCAGTTTACGTCGTCTATCCTTGAGCAAAGTATGGACTATTATATATTTCTGGAAATCCCTGGATGTCTACTTTCCAACGCAATTGGAAGCGCGCCATTTTGAGTTCTGTAGCTCCAGAAAATCCACTTTGAGTGCAGGGAGGTCAGAATCCAACAGCATCAGCAGTCCTTTTTCAGCCTGAATCAGATTTTTGCTCAGCTCCCTCAATTTCAGCCAGAAAAATACCTGAAATTATAGAAAAACACACAACTCATAGCAAAGTCCAGAAATATGAATTTTTCCTAAAAACTAATGGAAATAAACTAAAAACTAACTAAAACATACTAAAAACTATATGAAATTAACCCCAAAAAGCGTATAAAATATCCGCTCATCAGCCTCCAATTGAATTCTATCCAGGTCTGATGCAACGCAAAGACATCTGGAAGATGAAACTCTCCCCCAAAAGTTCTCTTTTTCCTTTTGTGTGCTCTCTTTGAAAGTCTCCCGGTCATGGTCAACCTTCATAAGCGTATTCTAACAAAGCCTTCAATTCATAAGCGTATTCTAACAAAGTATTCTAGAAAACTCTTCTTTGACTACAGTTCAACATCTTCCTCCTAGCGCCACCAATTTCTTCTCTAGGAATTGCTTTTTCTCTTCTTATTTTTCATTCGTGTAGCTCACATAGAGCATTGGGAGAACTCTTTTTATATGTTAGTTGTCCCAATTAGACATTAATTCTTTCTCTCTTTCAATGAAATGAATAACTCAACTTTGGGGAAAAAAAATATAATGATCAAATCCAGTTGTTTGTATAATTGTTTTTAGTAGGTAAATTGAGAATAAATAATCAAATTAGTCCCTAAAAGATCAAGCGATTTTTAAATTAGTCTCTAAATAATTTTTTAATCAAATTCATTTTTTAAAAATTTAAAATGAGTCACGTTAGTCCTTCCATTAATTATATAACTGATAGTGTCATCATTTACAAAATTAGATCAAATTAGTCCTAATTGATAAACCATAATCCCAATTTCATGTATGAATATCCACTCTATCATACATATGCAGAATCTGATCATCAACAAAATTATATGCACGGTCCACCTGTCTCAAACACCTCTGAGAGTAATCTCTAAACTACCATAAGTAGTCCACAAGACTTGCATCCAATAAAATGTATCACAAGTGGTCACCTGTGATCACCAATACCAGGATGAATGGGTGATAATTTTCAATCATCTCTTCATAACGATTCACAAGAACTCCCCCAATAGTCATGCAAGTAGTAACCATTCTCAAGGTACACTTTTGCACTCAAATAGCCATGTTACAAGAAGGATATGGGCCTTGTTCCGAGCGATAAAATTTGAAAAATTAATGTATTGTTGGAGCCACCTTTTGCACCATTGGTCCCAATTGGTGATTTTGGGGCCTAATGTGTATGGTGCGTTTGCAGGTTACTTCGTCGTTGCTGGATGGTTTGTCGACGAGGATCGTGGAGATATCGAAGGTGACATAGTTGGTGGTGGTGGTGGTTTTCTCTAAGTGTTGTTGTTCTTCGAGGATGCAGCCGTGCGAGTTGAGGTGGTGGCTGAGATTATTGAAGCCTTGTTAAGGGGTTCCGAACTTGTCGGCGCCAATGGTGCCGTGGAGGATGATGACAGTGAGAAAAAAAACATAGAAATGTGAACGGCGTCATGGTGGAAGGCATGGCGAATTTGACAAACCCTGTTGGGAGGGGTTTTTTTCTTATTGAGAGTGACTGAAAGTGTGTGGTTAAAGTAAGAGCGAGTAACGTTTTGCCAATGATATAAATCATATTAATTTAAAATTTTTTAAAAATAAATTTAATTAAAAAAAATCATTCGAAGATTAATTTAAAAATTATAGAAAAATTATCTCGTATACCTTTTCAAATGAGTGGAATATCGTATGTCTTGTACGAATAAGTTGCCAATGCTATATTTGTCTTATAGTGAATTAGAAGAACTAAAATAACCCTACTTTTATTAATATATTCTCACAAATAACCGACTCATAAACGTAATTGTCTAGTCGAGGAGTAATGGATAAAGTAATATGTAAAAGTGAGTTTGGAGTTGTTGGATATAAACTATTTTTTTTTGGCTTGGTAGCTTATAGGTTTAAGTTTTGGGGTGCAGTCTAACCATGCTTTTTTCAGGAATTTTTTTCATTGAATAATTTATTGAAACAATTTTCCCTCCTGTTTATTATATTCAGAATTTTTAATTTATAATAAGAATATTATTACTTTTTCCAGCTATATGTAATAAGGACAATATTAAACAAGTTTCTATTTTTTTTCATGAAAATTAAACTCTAGTATAGCATGCATGTGAATATTAGTTATTATTATAGTGATTGGTTGCTACCTTTATTTGTATGATTAGCATCTTTTCCTAATTAATGATAGCTAAACTTCAAAAATATTTTATTGTGATTATAATTTTTTTTATATGTTATGGTTTTTTATCATCTATTTATGAATTATNTTAAGTCCTCTATAATAGAAAAAACTCATCGAACCCACACTGCCTAATTCACAGATTTCGCAGGTTTCGGCAAGGTAGGACGGACTTTTGACTTTAAGATGATAATTGAATTTGGAACATTACTTTTGTGTTTGTATTTGAAATGTTTGTTCATTTTACTTTGAGTTAGTTGGACAATATTTAATTATATATTTTAGATAATGTTTGTTTTGCTTTAAACAATATTGATTTTATTATTTTGTTTTAAAAAACTTGGTTAATTATTATGTATATTAGATATTTAGAATTATAAATATTTTTTAATGTTTGTGAATTTAAAAATTATAAATTTATTGAAATACTCATGAAATTATATATTTTTTATTATAATGGTTTAATAATTTTTCAAAAAGAGAAAAAGAGCCTACCAAACCGCCATTAGGTAGGACGGAATAGAAATTTAGGACCGCTTCAATAGACGGAAAGGGGGACTAGCCCGCCAAATAGTGACCTTTTGGCGGGACAAAATGGGACAGGGTAGGCATGCCCACTTGCCACCCCTAAAATTTATTTTCTTAATGAATGTTAATTTTGTTGTGAAATTCTATATTTCATTTAAAAATGTAGCATAATTGAATCTAATTCCTACATTTTGAAATGAATTTACTTGAAAATTTTAAAATGTAAATCACATTTTTTTATAAAATTTTTTTATTAACATAATTAGTGGTGCTTACTTGAATAATTATATTTAGATTCTAATCATATTAAAGTCAACATATTTTATTATTTTATGCCTTCAAAAAATTCACAAAACTGACATGAA
>NC_029789.2:21638949-21650733 GCF_000816755.2 Arachis ipaensis
ATAAAAATTGCAAATAATAATCGAATTATAATTTTTTTTTTGTACGATAAAAATCGAATTATAAGGCAGTTATACTCGAGTTGTAACGGACAAATCATATATATAATAAACAATACTTAATTTTGTTTTGGATTCGTATTAAATATGTTTTGGATATATGCAACTATTTTAAGACCATGCAACTGATGCAAGTTTTGAACTCCTTAGCTTGTAATAATAGTAGTTTTGACATAATCAGTAATGCCTGTATGTGTGAGTTCTGTACGTACTCTATCTATGCATGTTTTATTTGTTTTTAAGTTGGTCTTTAATTTATGGTACTCAATTACGACATTGTTGCTTTGACTTCCTTGCACTTTTTATTTTTTATATTAGGTTGAGAATGGTGTTTTTTTTAGATTATGGATTGTTGAGATATTATTCTTAAATGTGACACCGATTAATTTAAAAAACCGAAATTAAATCTTTCGAGTTGTAAGAGATATAAAAATCGAATCTTCGATTTGTGAAATAAAAATCAAACCCTCTAATTTTTAAAATACAAAATCAAACCTTTTAATTTCTATTTCAAAAGAGTTAAAAAATTTAAGATATAAAAATCAGATTCAATAATTTCTGTACCTTTTACATTTTTTTTAAAAACACTTAAAATTATCATATTAAAAAATATCCCCCATCTCACGTCCACCAAAAAATAAATTAGCCCCTTGCTTGCCCCCTTAGATTCATCTCTTAAAGGAGTGCACACAATGACTAACTAGTAGCTACAAAAAAAATATTCAACGAATCACTACTCAATGTGAAAAAATACAAATCTGGGTGTCACATTGATGATACAATGATACCATATGAAGTTATGAACTGCAGCCGTGCACACTTAATGTTTTAATTGCCCTTTAAAACTCCGAAAAATCAAACAAATGAACAGCTCTAGTTACAAAAAAAAGATTCATGATATTTTTGTTTCGGATCAAGCTCAAATTTGTAAACTGAAAAAGTGAAAGTCCAATATCCTTAAATCAAAATAATAAAATTTATATATGATAAAAATTATAAATTTAATAATAATTAATATTTTATTTTATTAGGCTCAAGAATTTCAATATGGGAAGGAAAGTGGTGATTGGGCTAGAAATAGAGAAACATTGTGTTTTACCCAATGGTGGACGTCTGGAGTGCATGATCAACACGCAGGGGGCGTGTTGACTGCTACACGTGGGGAGCGTGATGATGACGTGGCGCAGCTTGAGTGGTACACGGGGGCATCACGTGGGGGCGTGCTGGCATACCACGTGGGGGCGTGATGATGACGTGGCGGATCTTGAGTGGAACACAGGGGCATCACATGGGGGCGTGCTGACGTAGCACGCAGGGGCGTCCTGACACGTGGCAATACGTGATTGGCCTGAGGCAATCAAAACGTGGGGGGCGTGGTGAATGCTACACTCTCTATATAAGGCAGTGCTCGGGTCCATTTTTATTCTGAGGAAGTGTGTGAGTGATCTTTGAGTGTGTTTCTGGTGTAATGGAAGGTACCACAAACTTGGTAGTATATCGCGACGGTGAGATAATACGTAATACTCATGAGGGAGTGAGGTTTGTGTGCCAGAATCCGTTTTCCTTTGTAGTTCCATGCACCATGATGTTTATGGAACTTCAGAATAGTCTCTGTCAAAGCATGGAGAATGGTACGTTAATGAGAGTGAGCAGAATTCTGTACCGGAATCCGGTTGTAGTTTTTGGTGGTCTGATACAGTTTGATACCATGCCAATCACTGACGAAGTGACTATGCATAATATGTTTCAAATTCACCGGCAGACTCAGATGCGACAACCACAGATTGAGCTGTATGTTGAGTTTGAAACCGTAGAGGCGGAAGGGATTCAAAATGATTTAGAGGTGGAGGATGATAGAGCAGCAGTGTACGAGAGAATGAATAGTGACAGTGAAGAGGATTTCGAAACCACTTATGAAGCCGGCGACGAAGACGAGGATGGTGATGTGGGAGTTGAGACAGTAGTGGATAATGTAGTGGTTCACCCCTCGATCAGTCAACCGATGAACGTGCCACCTTTTATGCGTGAGTTGGATCTCGACGCCATGCATGCACCGGAGTTTCCGGAATATTCAAACATAAGTACGTGATGACCGAATAATATGTTTTCTTTAATTTATACTTTGGATTGATTAATAAATGATGATGGGCACTTTCTGTAGGCGTTGCTGATCCCAAGGACGGAGAGTTCCGAATTGGAATGGAATACAGTTCTAGAAAGTCGGTCGTGGCATCAATTAAAAGTTACACTATCGCTAGAGGAGTTGACTACGGCGTGTATGAGTCTAAGCCACAGACGTTCTATGCAAAATGCAAGATGTATGGGCGTGGGTGCGACTGGCTTATCCGAGCCAGCTTGATACGGAAAAAAGGTTGTTGGGAGATACGCAGATACAACGGTAGGCACATGTGCACAATGGGAGTGATTTCACAGGATCATTCCAAGTTGGACTCGGATACAGTTGCTGAGGCTATAAGGCCATTGGTCGAGACTGACCCGTCCATCAAGGTGAAATCTATAATAGCCGAAGTCCAGTCAAGGTTCAACTATACCATCAGTTATCGAAAGGCTTGGTTGGCAAAGCAGAAGTCCATAGCGAAAGTTTTCGGTGATTGGGAGGAGAGTTTCCAAGCCTTGCCATGGTGGCTCTCGGTTATGGTTCAGAAGATGTCTGGGTTAGTTGTCCAGATAGAAACACGCCCACTGTACAATGGAAATGAAGAGGCGCAAAGGGTAAAAATACTTCATCGTGTATTTTGGAGTTTCAATCCATGCATTAGGGCATTTAGGCATTGCAAGCCCCTAGTTAAGGTTGACGGAACACACCTATATGGAAAGTACAAAGGTACACTTCTGGTCGCTGTTGCACAGGATGGGAACCAGAACATTGTGCCTATCGCTTTTGCCTTGGTGGAAGGGGAGACAGCTGATGCGTGGCACTTCTTTCTCAGGAATCTATGAATGTATGTTGTCAGAAAAGATGGTGTGGGTATGATCTCAGACCGGCATGAGTCAATTAGGGCAGCAGTGAATCGTTTCGGAGGTGACTGGCAACCTCCAAGAGCATGGTGGATGTTTTGAATAAGGCACATCGGCAGCAACTTCCTACGAACATTCAAAGTCTCTCACTTGCAAAAGCTTGTGGTCAACATTGGGTATTCAAGAATGGTGGAGGAGTATAACATCAACTATAAGAGGTTGGAAGAGCGAGGCGATGCATATGCTAGGTGGTGCGATGCTATTGCACTTAGACATTGGGTATTGGCATTCGACGAGGGACATCGATGGGGCCATATGACGACGAACCTTATCGAGTGCATTAACTCAGTGTTGAAGGGTGCCCGTAATCTACCTGTGTTGGCACTAGTCCGAGCAACATATTATCGGTTAAATGAACTTTTTACGTGGAAGAGTGCTGAGAGTCACGAACGCAAACGTGCTGGATTTACCTATTCCGTATTCGCACAACAGCGGATAGAGGCAAGTATGCAACAGGCTGGAAATATAGTTGTGCACCGTTTTGACAGACGGAATGAAGTATTTGAGGTGCGCAAAATGACTAGCAGAAAGGTGTTAGTCGTTGATCTTGCGCGACGTACGTGCGACTGTGGGCACTTTCAGGTGGAACGAATACCATGTCGCCGTGTTATTGCTTGCTGTGCTAACCAGCGAATCGATTGGCAGCTGTATGTGCATGACGTGTACAAGATGACAGAGGTCCGTAAGGTATATAGATTCGAGTTCACACCGTTAGGTGATGCCGAGACATGGCCTGCATATGAGGGACCCACATTGGTTGCTAATCCCACCTTGAGATGAACGTCGAAAGGTCGCCCAAAATTGACCAGATACTTGAATGAAATGGACTCACGCGACATGCGTGGTCCTCGGATATGCCGTCTCTGTGGTGCTTAGGGTCATAGTCGGAGTCGATATCCTCAGCGTGCTAGACCGAGTGGTGGGGGGAATGACTTTTATTTTCATTGTGTTTGTATTTCTGAATTTGCATTTTTATAATAGATTTTCTTTTTTTATCTTAGTCTTGTTTGTATTTTTAAATTTGAGATTATCCATTGATGTTTAACACCATGATAATGTTAACATTTACGGCCTTACTGAAGCAAATATACAAATTTTTAACTACGAATAACATCGGCCAACATACAGAATATTAAATACGAATTACATTAAACCCTAGGATGAAATCTAAAAACCCCGACCCGATGCTCACTTCCTACGAGCCATCCAGTTCAGTGCCTTACCCATCATGCCCTGACCTGGCCGCAACGGAGTATAACTATCAGGCGGATTTTGCTTCGTCCGTATGTCATATGGGTGACCTGGAACAGAGTCATCCACACCTGCAGCGGCCGACCGGCCCGCCTCTTCCGGAGGTGCCGACCCACCCGCATCTGCCGGAGGGGCCGACCCACCTGCCTCTGCTGGAGCGGATGCACCGGGGTTGTACTCGTCAACAACTGTGTATGTCCGCCAAAGGAATCCACTATCACATGACGCACCCTCTGACGTGTGGTCGGAAGCAGGACGCCGCAAACCATGGCTCATACCGACTGATGCCCCACGTGGATCAGCTGAGACTGGCGGTGAATGCATAGCACTAAAATCTGACCAACCACCCAAACTAGCGTTGGCCCAATCATGACCACCGACGGAGAAGTCAAACCAATCATGACTGGCTGGAGTCGTCAGTATCGGATGACACAACTGGCTGGCTGGCCCGGGTGCCTGTGCTGAGAGTGCTGGGAATGGTGGCTATGCTGGGAATGGTGGCTGTGCTGAGAGTGGTTGCTATGCTGAGCGTGATGAGAGTGGTGGCTGGACGCATTGTGATGACTGTGATGGCTACCATGGCTCTGGTCTTGTGGCTGTGGTACATAATAAGGAATCGGCTCAAACACTGCATGCTGAGGTGGGACCTGAGGTGCAGGTGCTAAGGTGCTGCTGGGCCCTGAGGAACATACGCCGATAATCTCAGCATATGTCCGAATGAGCGCACGTACCAATCCCGATACTTCGAGGTCGGTATAAAGTCCCAAGTCGGAAAGGGGTGCAGATCCCGCAGTCGAGTGTTTCGCCTGTTGCCCCCACTCCGCTACGGTATGATCATTCCTTCGTACGGTCGCCACTCAAACTGCCACATATAATTCGTATGTCATAACCCTAACATTAATGTCTGGAACTAGGATTCATTAGAACCATAAATATTTACCTTCTGCATGTAGTCTATATCATGCCTAAATGTCACAACGGTCTTCTCTAACCACGCTGTGCTCCGTTCCGAATGACTCCACCTGAAACATGATACAGTGAAAAAATTTACATAAGTAACCGTAATTGAAACATGCATAGTGAATATAATCTCCGACAAGAACCATAAATATTTACCTCATGGCAACTGGTATCTCAGCAGGTGGAAGGATATGTCTCGGTACGGGCGCAATACACGGCATTCGCTCCCATGCCCAAACAAACAACAGATTAAGAGGGTCATCCATCTCCTTCGTATCATATCGTGATGCACGGCATAGTGCTCTGTAAAGATGTGCGAGACATGCTGAACCCCAACTATAAGTATGGATCCGCTCGAAATCGCGAAGCAACGGTAGATACTTCGCATGGGCGTATGCGGTCGACTTATCTGTGAATAGGGTCGACCCTAACATACAGAAAATCTGACATCTCACGTATCTCTTTATGGACTCTTCAGTGTCCAACGGCTCCGCATCTCTGTTACGTTGAACCCAATCAAGCTTTATATAAGATTTCGAATTACGACTGAGTACTGGTTCACGTCCGAATATTGCCATGCTCTGACTCTGAACGAAATCACTACTACTATCAGTCCATCCACTCACAGGCTCTCAATCAATGAGTAAGCCAAATATATGTGAGACATCTTTCAATGTCACTGTAACCTCACCCACCGGCAACACAAAAGTGTGAGTCTCTGGCCTCTACCTTTCAACCAGAGCAGCTAACAATGGGTGAAATCCTCTTATCATCCCAATCCTAGATACGTGGTAGAATCCCGTGGCGCGTAAGTAGTTTTTGACCCCCGGGTTCCAACTCTGTGGCGAATCTAGTTTACGCACCAACAAATTTCTGTTAGACTGCATCAACAAAAATATATTTGTTATATTAGTTATAAATATTCATTTATTAATAAACAAATATTAGCATATCTATTTATATGTGATCACTTTATTTAATAATATTATTTACATATTTATTTATTTTACAGAATATATATTTTATTTTACTATAGTATTATTTTATATTTTTATCATAGAAAAATATATATTTTTTAAAAATTTTTAGTATATTGTATCGTATAATGTATATTTTATTTTAGTATTTTTATAACATAAAATTAATTCAAAATTAACAAAAAAATTATATTTTAACATGTTAAATAACAAAAAATAACAAAAATTTAAATACACAATAAAAATATAATTTAACAACTTACATAAATTGGATGATCCAAATAATTTATAATATGTTCCTCCAGAGCATTATAATTACGAACCATTTTTTAAAATAAATACAAAATATTTTTTTCTGCCTATTTTCCCACCATTTCTCCTTGTGGAGCAGCAACACCCTTCCCCTCTTAGTTGAATCGCAACCCCCCTTCCCCTCTGCTTCACACACTAATGCTTTTCTTCCCTCTCACTAACACACTTTCTATATATTGCAGTTGGGGGAGGCTCTTTATATAGAGCAACTTAGACCACGCTTGCTGTTTACCGGGGTGAGACCTGTCCCCTGCATGGCAGCAGCTGCAACACGCCCCCCCTGTGGTGCAGGCACATTGGGACTCTGCGACGTCAGCTCCACCACGCCCCTGCGTTGTACCAGATCCTTGCATGCGCGCCGCGTCACCACGCTCCCGGCGTGCTACTGAGGTGCTGACACGCTGCTGAAGAGCAGGGACACCACGTCCCCTGCGTGTTGACCGGAAGCTCCACCGCCCGGTAAATCACCCCACCTCCCAATATCTTCCGAAAACACCAACTTCTTTCCTATAACAAAAATAATTTCTGTATTTTATTACTTTATAATGTTTTTTTTTTCATTTTAAGTGATTTTGTCCTTTTGTATCAGTCAAGTGGATTGCATAGAACTGCAAAGTTTGCAACTAACTTGCTTATTCACTTACGAAAACTTTCATATCCATTCTTTATTTATTTATTTTTTGTAACTTTGTAAGTAATGCAAAGTCCACATAATTCTTATTCAGGTGAATCAAGCCACTTTTTTATTTTGAAATGGATGAGAGGACGTTCAATTTGCATAATAATAATTTTTTAAAAAAATTGCTCCATATTAAAAAGCACCAACCTTTCTAATAAAAGTGCATATCACACCATTTCAATTCATAAAAAAATAGCCTAATCAAGTAATTGATGTAAATATTAATAACGGTCAAAATATGAATTAAAAGTTAATCTTTAAAGTAGTCAATAAAATTAGATTCGATGTTCATAATGGTTCCTGAAATTAATAGTTTTTCAAATTCATTTCTGCAAATTGTACTCTAGAATTTAAATTCATCTTTTAGATAATTTCTATGCAAATAGCACCATCAAAAAACTAGTCTGGACTCTATTGTGACACATTATAGATGATGTGGCAGGAGAAATTTCTTGAGAGCAAATTGGTCCATACGTGAAATTTAAAAATCCTAATCCCCAATTGATTACACCATCTCCAGACCTTCTGTACTCATGTCCTCTGCTGGATTCAAGAATCTCCAAAGTGAAACGAGATGGCTAACGCGAGTGACATAGCTGGGAGCTTGACTAATTCTCGCTCCAATGAAAGTGTTGGTAGGAGAACTGCTAGAAACAGAGATTCGTGTTTGCCAGAATAGTGTAGGTGTGGGGGACGATCGGTTCTAAGATGGTCAGGAGATCAAAGGCCCTTCTTCGGTTGCCAAACTACAATGTAAGTGGTTGCTCTTGTTTGCTATGTTCTAGATATAATTATGGCTTATTTACTTCCAAATTCTCTTGAATGTGGGTGTAGATTGTAGGTAAGAGGTGGTGTAGGTTGTTCCTATGAGCAGATAAAGTTCAAGAAGAAGATGTGATAACAGTTAATGGTAGAGTAAGTCCTTTAAATGACAATAAAAAATAGAAGATGAAGATTGCTTGAAAGCTTGGAAGCCTAAAGTCTGAAGTTAGGGTTTTAGAAATGGGTGGGGCTATGTTGTTTGTATGTATGTTACTGATTATTGTGGTTGTTTTGTTTTTCAAGTGGGATAAGTAATTTGGACAATTGTATCTTGCTAAAAACAAATGAGATGTGCATATGCACATTGTATTACTATACATTTTTTTAGCTTTCAAAGAAACAAAAATTGATAGCATTTTACATATTTTCGTATTTTAGGACAAAATAAAACAAAATCAATTCAAAAGAGTTATAATTGATATTCATTGCATAAAAAGACTTCGCCAAAAGTGTTGTATATGTCAAGGTTCCAAAAATAAAACCTTTATTGAGCTTAAAAAAGTTTATCCTAATTAAGAAAGCATTTAAAGCAAGTATTCTAAACAAAACAGAGAGACAAAGACACCAATTATTTTCTATACATAATATTCTATGTCATTATTTGTTGGTTCTGGGTGGCTTGAATTTAGGAGTAGGCACAAATCTCATGTAGTTGACAAGCCTTGAAACAATTCTCTATGTTGCTTTTTGCATGGGACTTGGTGTGGTAGTTGCAGGTAGGGTGTTAGCTAGTGTGGTAGTTGTAGGTGGGTTGCTTGCTGATGGAGTGCTTGTGGCTTTGGATAACTTCCTTTTAGGAGGGAGCTTTATTAGCCAAGCTGGAGCGAAAGATACCTATGTAAGAAACATGTTAAATGATTAATAAAATTCATAAGAGTGTGGATATAATAAAATCTATACAAGCTACATTTGCAAACTTATTGAGAGTCATCGGTTTCTGACAAAATAAGTTGACTAAGTTGAAGCTGTATTTCAAGTTGAGGCAGTGGACTAAGTATGGCATCACCACCATCTACAGCAGTAGTTGAAGTAGAATTATTGGCCTAATTTTCATCAACATCAATACCAGTATCAGCTACAGCAACTGCAGTTGCTGCTTTTTCATCAACAACTCTCTTGCCACAATATCTTTTGGTGTGTTCTGCTTCACCAAAGTAGTAACAATGGCATTTTTTATAAGTTCTTTTCAACTTGGTCTTCTGCTTCTTACTACCACTTGGCTCATCATCAGCATCCTTTCTTGTTTTTTCCTTAATTGGCCTTGGTTTCTTTCTGAATGGTTGAGGTATGTTATAAGGTGATCTTTTTTTATAGTGCTTGGCATAGAAATGGGTTTATATGGAAGGCATATGTATCATTATATGCTTCCATAGTTAACCACTTGTGATAGAATTGATCTGATTTTTTGTCAGCTATTGCCAATGCAGCACATGCGTGCACCCATGGCATCCCTGCACAAAAAATCTCTATCAATAAACAACTAATGCTAGATAGTAGACATAATTAAATAGATAAACTTAAATGAATGAAATTATACCACTTAGCTGCCAAAAATTACATGTGTACAACCTCTTTTTCAAGTCCACAACAATGTTGATTGGCCAGTCGTAGACTTCAAACTTCTCATAATGTGTGTTACCAGACCACATAGGCACCCAATTTTTGGATTCTTTCCTTTTTTTTTCAACCTACTACACTGGATGGGACGAAGGTAGGATCCCAACATGAGCATTAGACTTCACCTTGTTCCTGGCTATAGACCTTATAGCATACAACCTAACTTCCTCCAACAGTGTGATAATGGGCTTGGCTTTGGCTTCTTTGATCCTAGCGTTGAAAATTTTGTAGGCATTATTGCAAATGTTGTCAATTTTAGAAAAATTACTGAAGAAGGCCCTACTCCATGAATCCATTGGCCACTTGCTCAGATATGTCCACGCATCCTTATTAACTCTCTATATTTTTTTATCCTTCAATGAACCCTTCTTGGATAGTACACCTTGCACACTCCTATAGCAACTCTCTAAGCTCATTGTCCTTCCATTACTTGTTGAAGTTCCTTCATAAATAGCAAACATAGAATTTGTGATAGACATCAGGGAACACCTCCCAAATTGCAAGAATGAGGCCCTGAAAATAAAATGAAATAAAATTAACCTTAGCTAAAAGTTTTCTCCCGAGCCTCAATGTAATTCCCAAAGTTATATAAGTGATAGCAAATTGGTCCCCAAAGTTATATAAGTGATAGCAAATTGGTCCCCAAAATTATATAGGTGACAGCAAATTGGCCCTTTTTTAGTGTAAACAAATAGTCGAGATAGTCCTTGTGGCACTTCTCTTAGTTAAAACAAAGAAAAACATTGCAGCGGTATAAAGGCCACAAGAATAAGAATAATAATTGTAGTTAATGAACATCTCAATGAACATCATATGTAAAGTTCAAGTCAATGAACAACTAGTGTTAATTAACAACTGCAACAACTACCATAAATAATCTCTATTAACAACTACAAAAAATCACAACAGCTGCAACAACTACCATAACTAATCTTTATTAACAACTTTAACAAATCACAACAGCTACAATAACTATCATAAATAATGATAATTAACAACTACAAACATCACAACAGCTATAATAACTACCATAACTACAAAAAATACCATGATTACAATAAATCACAACATCTACAATAAATCACAACTATAATAACTACCATAACTAATTTTAATTAACAACTACAATTATCACAATAGCTATTTATGGATTAATAGATTCATCATAGGTTAGTTACCATGTCAATTAACAATAATACCTTTTGCATGTCTGAGATAAAATACCAACCATGCTCTTTATAATGACCCAAGTATTCATGAAGCAGTTCCATGAATCACTTCTAGTTGTCCTTGTTTTCAATAGAAACAATAGCATAAGCAATCACATTTTACATCTTAACCAATAGCAGATAGAATTTGACCAACATGCTGTGTTTTCAGAAATGCTCCATCCATGCCTATAAGTGGCCTGCAACCAGCCTTAAACCCTCTTTTACATTCTTTAAGATAAATATACATCTTCTCAAATATTATATTTTCATCAGAATTAGGATGAAGCGTGACACCAATCTAGACATCGGAGCCATGATTACTCTTGATCAATGTCAATCTGTAATCCTTAACCATTCCATTCGGGCAGCAGCATCGCCATATACTATGGCCCTTGCATTCCCTAAAGCCCTTGTTAGTGAGGACTTGTTAAGGTCCAACTCACAGTTGCTCTTGAAAGTACTATGCAACCTCAAAATACTTCATATTAGGATATTTCCTCAGTTTTCTCACCAATCTACAAGCTAGTCATTTCTTGTTAGCCAATATATTTTCAGTCTCCCTTGGGCATCTATGATCATCCATAAAGGTCTTGATCTGCTAATAATTACCCTCAAATAGGGGTGGCAAGCAGAGAAGCCCGCTCCACCCCGCCAAAAGCCCGCCTTTGGTGGGCAGCCCCGCCCCGCTTGCCTAGTACGACAGTCCTAAAGTACTATGCAACTACTTCATATTAGGATATTTCCTCAGTTTTCTCACCAATCTACAAGCTAGTCATTTCTTGTTAGCCAATATATTTTCAGTCTCCCTTGGGCATCTATGATCATCCATAAAGGTCTTGATCTGCTAATAATTAATAAT
>NC_029789.2:21652035-21659441 GCF_000816755.2 Arachis ipaensis
AAAAAAAAATAAAAACCAAGTTTTCATCCAAAACATAATTATAAATATTGTCTCCAAAGCAAAATAAACATAATCCAAAACATAATTATAAATATTGTCTCCAAAGCAAAATAAACATAATCCAAAACACTCAATTTTCATCTTCATTCTCTTGTAAGTTGGGTTGGGAGAAGTTGGATTTTGACAAAAAATTGCAAAAATATTCCCTTGCCAAAAAATCACTAAGCCCGGCAGGGAAGCCTGTCCCGCCTTGCCAAATCCCGTGGGTTAAGCGGTGCGGGTTAAACAAAATTTTGCTATTTGGCGGTCCCAAATTTCCAGCCTGACCCGTCTTTTTTGGCGGATTACGCGGATCAGCCCGACGGATTTAGGCCCGTTTGCCGCTCCTACCCTCAACGTCTCTGGAAGCATACACAACCCAACCACATTCCTCCAGCTTACACACTGACACTATCATTCTTCTTAAACCAAATTTGTCTTCCCTCTTGAATACAATACTCACTAACAACCTCCTTGAATTCCATTTTCATGTTAAATTTCATTTCTACCTCAAGTTTCTGATCTCCAAACCTTTCTCCTTCTCTAAACACCAGAAAGACCTTATCTAAATCAACCTCATCCAATACATCTTCAGAGTTTGGAAGAGTCTTCATTTCCTTCGAATGTCATGAATCTCCACCATCAGATTCATCATAAGCTCCATCTTGAGCTTCAGAATATGGTGTCATATCACCAAAAAATAGTTCATCATCTTTAGAGTCTGAGTCTGCACACACCATACCATCATCCTCAACCATAATTACTCTTCTCTCTTGCATTAGCTTGGAAGTTGCTGCAGTCCTCAACTTAACTTGAGGGAGCTTTCCTGTTGACTTCTTCACAGCCACTTCTTCTTCTTCAGTAGAGTCTTCTTTGTCATAACCAGGCTTATATGGTTCATCCTCCACACTATCATAACTATCATGACTATCTGTTGAGTCATCTGAACTAGATAGTGTCACTGTCATAGTTTCGGACTCTTTTCCCTTAGCATATGATATTCTGATAGTGTTAATAGAAGCTGCTCTTGTTAAAGGCCTCCTAGCATGTGTTGTTGCAATTTTGCCTCTTTGGGAACCTTTTTTTTGGTAGATCACACTCCTTAAACACTGTATGTTTGGGCCTGGTTACAGATTTTGCAGTGGACTAGACATTTATTTTTGGTGGTGGGTGGGGCTTACTACTACCTTTTGCAATGGGTTGCGTCTTTGCTTTTGGACCTGGACTGAATTTACTATTTGGTTTTGTTGTGTGGATTGATTTTAGGGTGGACAAGACATTTTAAGAATTAGCTAACTTTGTAGTGGTGCTAGCAGTGTGACATGGTTCTGGATTTGGGGTTGATGATGTTGTGGGGATTGTTTTGGTGGTGACATTAGTAATGAGGTTTGGCTGGAAAAAACGGTCTTTTAAATTTTCTCCTACAGTAGCATTATCCTCTAACACAATCAATTCTTTGCCTTTAGATACTGCTTCTTCTTCCACATTAAACACAGATTCAGGCATTCCATGCTCATAATAACACATAGACAACTCTCTTGTTCCTTTGAGTATGATAATACATCTTCATGAGCTCTTTATCATGTGATATAGTTCAGAGACTAGTCTTCAAAAGTCTATTAGGAGCCAACAACCAACATTGAGTCACCTTGTCATACCTAAGTTGCTTGTGGTAGTCTCGGATTAAGAAGACATCGAGTGTGTCTACATCAAGTCGTTGCATATTTGAAATTTGTCCACTACTGTAGGACACACTTCCATCCTGCTCTGTGGTAAATAACCCTCCATGGTGATATATGATGGTAATAAAAAGCTCATCCATCTGAAAATAAAAAAGATAAACACCTAACTTCAACACTAATATCATTAAACCATAAACCACATTCCACTAAAATGTTAGAATCAAACTATAACAATAATGAAATAGATATCAAATATAACAAACAACTCTTGATCAACGAAAAATTTTATCATGATCACTAACAAAATTAGTTCCAATTAAACCCTAACAAAAACAGCATAACATCAACATGCATACCCACATAATCAACGATAAATAATTCTATTTAACTATTAAAAGAAATCACATTAACAACATTTAAGTAAAACAAAGCATTTCTTATTCTACTTTCTCTTTTTTTTTCTTGCCTCTAATAGAGAAATCAGTCTTCATCACACACTCTCTGAATGATGACGACGATGAAGCTGACCCTCGAGTGCAGTGTGTTTTTAGAGGGAATCGCTGTAAAGACACGATTCACACCATTGCCATTAAGGGTTAAATGGAAGAAGAAAGGATTTTGTTTCTGTTTTGAGAGGGAAAGAAAATGTTGATTTAACTTTGAAGGAGAGACTATTGTATATAGTGTGAAACGATGTTGCATAGCAAACGTTTACTTGCCAATACACATACGGTGTCGTTTAGGGTTTGCAAACGTGTCAAAATAGAGTCTATGTCAGCTTTTCGATGATGTCACTTGGACAGAAATGTCCTGAAGGATGAATTTGAGTCTCAAAGTACAATTTTGAGGATGAATTTGAGGAATTATTAATTTTAGGGACTACTTTAAACTCTGAGTGCAATTTCTAATACCACTTGAAAGCTTAATTCTCGAATTGAGAAAATCTAACACATTAGACAAACACACACGTAATCTTTTTTTTTTCTCTCTCTCCTTATTTTTTGTGAAAAAACATGGCTTAATTTTATATATTGGTCTAATATTTCATTAGAAACATGTGTGCAGTGGCTACTGCCAATTCTTTTTTTTTTGTCAGAGAACTAGACCATTTTTTGACGAAACTAGACTCTTCATCTTCCATTACAGCAAGTTTTCCTCAACAAGCCAAGCAGATGAACTGCAGCATCTCGACGCGGAAGAGCACCAAATCGACGGAAGTATCTTCGACGCTCAAAGCTCCAAAATCAATGGACGCAGTTATCGAACCGTCGGTTGTATCTTCGTCTTCGTCGGCAGCATCTTCATCTCCATCGACATCCTCATCGTCTTCATCCCTGCCGAACTTTGGTGGTCCTTGAAGTTTCGAATCGTTCGCTTCTTTGAAGGCATATAATGGGTTTTTTTTTTTTGGTCAAGCGGCATATAATGGGTATTTTTTTATAATGATTATTAATGAAGGCATATAATGGGCTTATAAGGGCCCGGGGTATATAAAAGGCATATAATGGGCTTATAGGGTCCGGGGTAAGCTGGCCCAATAAAGTATGGAAACAGCCCAACAACAAGGGCCACGTTGGCCACATTATAAAACCCTAGGAGCCCATGCGAGGACTCAAACCCTAACCCTATTTATAAATCTGCAGAACTGAAAAAACCTTCACTTTTGTTCATCCCCCCACCAGATCCACGCCGTGATTCGTGATACCTAGTTGTGGAAGGAAGATGAAGGTCATCGCCGCCTACCTCCTCGCCGTCCTCGGTGGCAATGCCGCTCCTTCCGCCGCCGATCTCAAGGGCATTCTCAGCTCCGGTAGCCTTTTTATCTAATTAATCCTATTTTATTTCAATACATTTCTATTTTGCTTCGAAGTTAGTTGATATGTGGAGAATTTTGACCTTAGTATTGTAAATTATGACATGTATGTTTTGTTCAGTTGGAGCTGAAGCAGATGATGACAGCATAACGCTCCTTTTATCTGAAGTTAAAGGCAAAGACATAACAGAGGTTATTGCCGCCGGAAGGGAAAAGCTTGCGTCGGTGCCTGCTGGTGGTGGTGGTGCTGTTGCCGTTGCCGCTGCTCCTAGCGGTGGTGCTGCTGCTCCCGCAGCCGCCGAGGCAAAGAAGGAGGAGAAGGTCGAAGAGAAGGAGGAATCAGATGAAGGAAGAAGATTCAACTATTATTATTATTATTATTATTATTTAATTACTTTGGTTTTTCAAAATGATCTGATTATTTGGTTTTGGATTTGTTTGTCTTGCAGGATATGGGATTCAGTCTCTTTGATTAAGTGGTAGGTTGTTCAAACTAGAGCTTCTAAGTTTTGTCTCTTATTTTTGGGTTAATTGTAGTGATCTATGTGTTTGAAAGGATTTGGTTTTATATTTTTATTGACTTTTTATTGATGTTATGGAACTTCAATTTGGTAAACACAGTTGAGTTTATTTCTTGGTTTAGCTTATTTTTGCCTGGACTTACGTTCTATACTAATTCAGGTAGTTCAGTCGTGACTGAATTAATAGGGAGTTAAATTACAATTACGGAATTACTCACGGAATTGCCTGGATTACTCGAATAAAATATGGGCTGGGAAGTGATAACGAAAACTAATCTCAAATATCGTGAATTGAATAATGAAGATAAATCGATTGTTAAGATATAGATATACAATGACTGAATTTTATATGCTATTATGATCGTCCTAATTTTACAATGAAATTCCTCATGCCTTTCTCAGAATGTCAAAAAGATTTTCTGGCGATACCGAAATTCAATTTATTTTATGCCTTGTCTCGCGTAGCGTGTACTGTCATTCTGTCATGCATTGATGTTGTAAGTCGAGCAGTTATATTTTCTAACCAAAATTTTAACACAAGGGCTAAAATTGAAATATTAAATAAAATTAGAGATAAAATGTACACTCAAATACTTTGATAAATTCGGATCTAGAATGTGTTTGCTCTAAAATTATCAACCGTTGCTGCTACAGTGCTACTTTCAATTAACACTATTTTCTTATGTCTGGATCATTCTTCACAATCTCGTTCTCTGATTCGGTATACCTGCCCCACTTTATCTTATTTCGGCAAGAGAGGCCTGCCATTCGATCAAAAGATTAGGCTCTAATAAAAATAAAGTGATGTTATACATTCAAATCTTATTATGAATCAAGTCTAAATAAAGTAAATAATAAGATTTAAAATAATATTAGTTATAATTGATTTTTATTATGTTAGACTAACTTGGTTAACAAAAAAATTTAGATGCTTATTCTTTAAATTCTTTTTCTTCCAACATTTTAATTCATTAATACATAATAGTAAATTGTTTTGATCCAACACCGTAGTAGAAAATTTTACCTCTCTACTCCAATTGGTTTTATAGACCATGAGGCTTAACACACATGATTGTAGGAAGGTCCTTGACAGCATTCCAGACCAAATTCGCTAAAAATCGTCAGGCACACCAAAAATATGCTTAGAATAATTTCTCTCTTAAAATTTTTAGATATGGATAATTTCAGTGAGAAATACAATAACATTTGATATTTTGATATTTTACATTGCTATGATAGTAGTACAAATTGACGTTTTGTAAAAAAAAAATATTATTTTAATTATATAAAGGCAAAATTTCATTGACGTTTTATTAACACTCACAACAACAAACGAAGTGATCATAGCAACTACTATGGTCAATTTTGCTGTTCTTGGGTGACTTGCCCCGACTTCATTTGACAGCCTCACACTGCATGATGTTAGGAATCAAATTAGTTTTTATTAAAACTAATAACATTTCTTTTAATTGTTGTGTTGCATAGTTTTTCCTGAAAAATGATGCATCTAAAATAGGACCAAACCTCACGGCTGCATTCATTCCGAAGGCGAACATGATTGTCCAGCCCAAGATATTCATGCTGCAAAGTCATCATCAGAAAAACATGCATGAATCGCCAGCATTGGAAAAGGTGAGCATTGAACCCATATAAAAAAAATTGGCTTTTTATTGTAAGATAATGTTGTGTAGTACCATATACTCATTGCATCCACCGAAATTTCTACATTCTTTAGATAACCAGCGAACAAAATCAGGACCATAAAGTACCAAACTTCCAAGCTGCACAAGATTTTAAGGAAACATATGGAAGAATATATATCTTTTGGGTAGATAAAAAAAACTTGTGATTATAATTTGGTAATAATATAGATATACAAGCATAGGCAGTACATATTTGTGCATATATATGAAAATGTGACGCACCAGAGCATAACAGCAGAGGCTAATGAGAGACGAATAAAACCACAGAGACTCTGAAATGCTTGCAAGGAGAATCCCTTCCAAGTGTCCTTGCAACTTCCATTTGAGCCACCACTATGACACGTTAAGCATCACGGCAGCGGATTTTTAGCATCGACACCCAGCTCAGCACTGCATGCGCCACCAGCACCCCCGCGGAGATCCAAGCCATGACCATGATCTTGCTTTGTGCCTGTAGGGATTTTTGGATGGGGAAGTTCATGGAGTATGCAAAGAGTTGTGGAAGCATCCAAAGTGCGAATACTCCCGCCACCTTTGCTATGGATGCTGTCTCGTGTCTCCCCTATCAATCTTGGTAACTGGCAAGCAAACACATATAAGAAGCTAAGGAGAAGTGCAATGGCGTTGAGGATCACCCATGATCTTTGCATTAAGACTCCAAGCATTTCCAACTTTCTTGCTCCAAATGCTTGTTTCTAGTGCGCTTCCCATTCCAAGCTGCATCATTGCAAAATATATGCAATTACTTTGACTCATTTTATTTAGATTTTGTTTCAAGGAAACAATAATCTCTTTTCCAATTATGAAATATATGTGGAAATGTTACTATTGGTAAAGAAAGTCTAAATAATATAGTCTATTTTCCAGTTGAAATGATTTTTTTTGGTCGGAGTAGGAAATTTTTTGAAGAGCAAAAATTTTGAAATCCCTAAAACTTAGTAAAATACATATTTTAAACTAAAATAATAGATCCATAACATATGTTTATTAGCAACAATATCAGCTTGGCGTTCTTATGGTCTGTATTGAAAGGGGAGTTACTTATATTTTATTAAGAACTTATACAGTATATACTTGGTTAGTGTTGATACGCGAAAATTTAAATATTAACGCGTAACCGGTAAGTATATCGGGTCGTATCAAGTAATAAAACTCATTAAGAGTGAGGTCGATCCCACGGAGATTGGTAGATTAAGCAACTTTAGTTAAATGGTATATTTAGTCAAGCAAACATGGTTTTGATTTCATGAGATTTGTGATTTTTTGAACATAATTGCAAAAATTTAAATGGCAAGGAATTTAAAGAACTAGAATAGAGAAAGAAAATGAAAGTGACTAACTGAAACTTAAAGTGCAAGAAACTTAAATGACATGGAAAATAAATTGCAAGAAAGTAAAGGTTGCAGAATTTTAAAGAGCAGAAGAGTAAATTGCAAGAAATAGAGAAACAGAATGTAAATGACAAGAATGATAAATTGCAAGAATATAGAAGGGAATTGGGTAGTGGGCATTCAAAGAACTAAAGAACAAAGAGATGAGAATTAATGATGGAGAGATCATTAGGGATCAGAGATGTAAATTGTCATGAATTGATGTTACTCAATTCCTTCTCAATCATGGGTATAGATCCATGGCGGATTGCGGATTG
>NC_029789.2:21659465-21678373 GCF_000816755.2 Arachis ipaensis
CCCCCTAGTGAAGGTGGGGTTTAGTGAATCATAGCTCTAAATTCAACAATAAATGTAAAAGTTAAAAATTAAACTAAGTGTAGAGAAGAATGAAGAAGAAGAAGAAGAAGTATTCCTTTAAAACTGAAATTCAAAGTTGCAAGAAAAACAAAATAGAAGACGGGTGAGATGCAGAAAAAAAAGTAAAAAAGCTAGTGTAATAGTAAAAGTGTCTAAAAAGTAAAAGTAAAAGTCACCGTAAAAGTACAAACTCCTTCTCTATTTAAACTAGTCCTAAGACTCATTTGGAGATCTTCAATTGGATTAGCAATGTGGGCTTTATCCTTGTTGAATATTGGCTCAGTGGAGGAAGTGTTGCTAAACAGAAGAAACAGACCTCATTCTTCTCGCTTCTGGCCCAATGGTCTGGCGTTACTGGCAAACACGCCAGCTTTATGCACGTTGGCAACGTGCCCAAGAATTTTCTGGGCTAGGAACTTGGTGCTTGGGCGTTGCCAGCCCAAGTTGTTGCTAAACACTTGGCCCTTTCTGCCTTTTTGAACTCAGTTTTGATGCCCAAAGTTGCCTCTGGTTTGAGCTTCAATTTTGTGCTCTACTATAGACTATTATACATGGTTGGAAAGCTCTGAGTGTCAGCTTTCCAACACAACTAGAAGCACCTCAATTAGATCTCTGTAGCTCAAGTTATGTTCTATTGAAGAAGACATGGTCAGCCTGCCAGAATCGCAGGCGTTTTTGGCAAACACGCCTATGCCAACGTGCTCAGTTTCTGAGGCTCTAAATGAAGCCAGCTTTTGAAGCTTCGAATGAACTCCAATCCCATGCTATGATATATGGTTGGAAAGCTCTTGATGTCTACTTTCCAATGCCACTGAAATCACCTCATTTGGAGCTTTCCAGCTTAAGATATACTCCATTGAAGAGGGCAAGGTCAGGCTGCCAATTTTTTCTGGAGTTGTTGCTGGAGTTGTTGGCAAACATGCCAGCAACAACGTGTAAGCCTTCTCCTCCATTTTTCATGGGCGTTGTTGCCCATGTTTTTGGCAAACATGCCAGTAACAACGTGCAGACCTTCTCCTCTGGTAGCTTCCTGGCATTGCCAACTTGGTTCTCAAGTTGGCAACTTGCAATGTATCACCCTCCAGGATTGCTGGTGTTGCTGCCCAAGTTGTTGCTGGACACGCCAGTAACAACGTGCATACTTCCTGCACACACACTTGTATGTTACCAACTTGGTTTCCAAGTTGCCAACTTGCTTGTTCTTCCTTGCTCCAGGCACACACATTGGCGTTGCCAACTTGGTTTCCAGGTTGCCAACTTGCTTCATTACCTAACATAAACCAAAAGATTTTCCTCAAAGTCTTGCCATCTTATGGAATAATTTTCAAGGGAATCATTCACATCAACTTGTATATAAACTTCTTGAGTCATTTGCATGGATTATGCCAAATTTCACTTAGTTCTTGGTTCATGAATGCATGGATGAAAAGCTCACAAAATTGCTTATTTATTTCAAAGAAAATGAATGAAACTAAACTAAAACTACTTAAACTAATTAGCTAATATAGAAAAGATGCAAATGCATCACAACACCAAACTTAAACCTTGCTTGTCCTCAAGCAAGAAAAGAACTATGCAAAAAAGATTTCTTTCAATCGGAACGGGTTGAGGAGTAGCTTGTAATGCCTGAGTGAGTGAAGTGATTAGTTGACAGTGGGGTGAACTCTGAATTATATGCTCATACAAGGATTCCAGTGCTTATTAGTCCCTACATTTTGGAAGTCTTAGGTCTTAGGACTTTCATTCAAATGATATCATGGAAATCTCTCTATAGGTAATCACCTTGAAGCAGCTTATAGTTTTTGTGTCTTGGCCTTGACTCTAAGTGTCATGTCTCAAAGCGGCTCTTTAGATAAGCTTTCAATCAATCCTCCCAAACCAGTTGGTTTTAAGGTATTAGGTGTTGAAGCACCCCTTAGGATTTACTTGCTCAAGCCTCTCTCTTTGACACAATTCTACCACAAGCATTTAACTAGGATAATAACTCTTTGAGTTCTTATTTCTTTCTTTTTCTTCCTAGTAATTGATGCTCAGAGCCTTTTGCCATGTTCTCTTTTTTTTTTTGCTGCTTCTTGGATCAAAAGATGTTTGAGAATCTCCATAATACTTCTTTGAACTCTATTTCCTACCTATGAGCTCCCATGCAGGTTTTCACAAACATGCAACCTCAATACACAATCATATAACTAGAACCACCACTTCTCTTAATCTTTTGCTTGTCTCAAAACAAATTTTTGACTCCTCAATCATTCTTTTCAAGGAAATTTTCTCTGTTTGCAATTTATAGATCTTGAGTGTAAGCAAATTCTCAAGTGTATGGTGCTATGATGTATTTAGCATCTTAGTTATTGAACTTTTAAGGAGATTATGCTAAGCAGACAAGCAGGGGTGCAATATTGCTCTCAATCATAACAGTTTTGAATATAAGATGATCACTTAACAATACAACCTTTCGGAGTTCACTTGCTTTACTCCTTATCATCATCATTTTTGGTCTTTACATCCTTCTTTGCCTCTTTGATTGATAATGCTTAATCCTTCCAAAAATTGAAGTGACTACCTACAATGAATTTTGAAAGTTTCTTGTCCCCAAGCACTTGAGAGATGGTTAGCATGCAGGTATGCTTGTGAGTTCTTGACCTTAAATTGGTGTGGGAATACCAAACTTAGTTCCTTACCTACTTCTATATACTAACACAAGAATGCTTCTTTCATGCATGCATACTACATCATGTGCTTTAAATCTATGAGTAAATAAAATGCAGGACTAAAAGGTAAACAGATGAAATGCAGGCTTAGTCAATTTCTATGATTGTTTGGGATTTATGATTGTTCATAATTATCTCAAGAGTTACTTTGTTTTCCATGACTGTTGGTGGAACACCAAACTTAGTACCATGCATTCACCCTTAATTTTTTCTTTGTTGATACAATCACATTGGTGTGGAACACCAAACTTAATTCCTTGCAATACATAGAAGTTGAACTAACCATTTATTCTGAGAAGAGTATGAAAAAGTAGTTACCTAAGGTTGGGTTGCCTCCCAACAAGCGCTCTTTTATCGTCATTAGCTTGACGATTGTCCCTCTTTAGGGAGGATGATGATCATAGTGCCTTAATCCTTCCCCTCTCACCGTGAGCTTCCTTCCAGTATCCTTCTTGATGATTTCCACATGTTCAAGTGAGAGGATTTTGTTCACTGTGTAATATCCAGAAAAGTGTGGAGATATTTCCATTGGTTGGTAAGTTAGCATCACTTTATCCCCTGGTGAGAAGCTTTCAGTGGGGATTTTCTTGTTTCTCCATCCTCTTGGCACTTTCTTCTTGGGACTCTTTTCTTTTTCAGGAGGTAGTTCAGGTTTTGAAGCCTCAATTTTTGGAATGTCCTTGCTAAGAATCTCAAATGCTTTCGTTGTAGCTTCTCCTTTATTCTTTGAGCTTGTTGCACCACTTCTACCTCTTCCTTTCTTTTCCAACATGAGCTTATGTGCATTGGAAGTGTTTCATCAGGTGCCTCTTTCAAGTTTGGATCTATGGAATCAATCTTCATACACTCTTCCTCTTGGGTGGAATCTTGCAAATTCTTGAAGACATGGAACACTATATGCTCTTCATGCACCCTTAGCATCAATTCTCCTTTTTCAACATCTATCAATGCCCTGGCAGTAGCTAAGAAAGGTCTCCCTAGGATAATAGGAGTGTTGTCATCTTTTTCTATGTCTAAGATGACAAAGTCAGCTGGGAGGAAAAATTTGTCCACATTTACCAATACATTCTCTACAACCCCAAATGCTTGCTGAATAGATTTGTCCGCCATTTGTAGGGCTATTTTTGTGGGTTTCAATTCATGAATCTGAAGCTTCCTCATCAAAGATAGAGGCCTTAGATTTATGCTTGCACCAAGGTCACAAAATGCTCTCTCAATCATCATGTTGCCTATGGTGCAGGGGATATGAAAGCTCCCTGGGTCCTTCCTCTTTCTTGGCAATCTTTTCTGGATGATGGCGCTACACTCCCTGGTCATTACAACCATTTGTCCCTCCTTCAAGGATCTTTTCTTTGTCAACAATTCCTTCATGAACTTTGCATATAATGTCATTTGTTCAAGTGCTTCTATGAAGGGGATGTTGATGTGCAGTGTCTTGAATATCTCCAGGAATTTGGAGTATTGTTTCTCTTTGTTCTCTCCCTTGAGCCTTTGAGGGTATGGGATCATTGGTTGGTATGCTTTCATTGCCTCCTTCTTAGCTAACTTCTTACTTTGTGTGGAAGTTTCTTGCTCCTGCTTTTACTCCTTTACCTCTCCTTTTAGGCCTTCTTTGTTGTGCTCTTCTTGAGTGATGGCTTCTGTTTCCACCTTCTTTCCACTTCTCAATGTGATTGCTTTACACTCCTCCCACTTTATGGCTTTTCCTGTGTCCCTTGGGGTTGTCTTCAGTGGTACTAGGAAATGCTCGCTTCTCACCTATCTCTGTGATATGTTTAGCCATTTGTCCCATTTGTCTTTCAAGATTTTTCATAGATGCATCCTGATTTTTGAGTGTCAAGACTTGATCTTGTCTTGCCATCTCTTGAGTCTTGATGAGTTTTTCCATTAAAATCTCTAAGTTAGAGATCCTCTGAGAGTCTGGATGTGGTTGCATGGGAGGTGATGGTTGCTGGTGGAGGTTGTTTGGAGCATTGAGGTGGTTATTTTGTGAGTTGAATGGAAGTGTGGAAAGGTTATTTTGGTGAGTTTGTGAGTTGTTATGAGGTGGATGATATGTGTTTTGTGAGTTTTTGTATTGGTTAGTGTTATTGGATGAATGATTTTGGTTGTTTGTATTGCGAGAGTTATTGGAATTGTGGTTTCTCTGCCATGAATTTTGATTGTCACCCCATCTCAGGTTGGGGTGATTCCTCCAAGATGAGTTGTATGTGTCACCACAGAAATCATTTTGAGAAGAATTTGAGGTATTATGCATATATTGAACCTGTTTTTGTTGCTGCTCAACATTGCTCGCTTCATTTTGACCACATTCAATTGAAGGTTGATTTGTTGTGCTCACTGAAGCTAGTTGGAGGCCATCTATTCTCTTAGCCATCATTTTCATTTGTTGCTGGATTTGTTGGTGCATCAACTTGTTTTGTGTCAAGATCGTGTTTACTCCTTCTAATTCCAACACTCCCTTCTTTTGAACGGGTTGGCGTTGTCTCTGATGAGTATAGAAGTATTAGTTATTTGCCACCATGTCTATGAGATTCTGGGCTTCCTCAGATGTCTTCATAAATTGTAGCGAGCCTCCTGCAGAGTAATCCAGGGACTCTTGAGACTTTAGAGTTAACCCTTCATAGAAATTTTGAAGTCTATCCCATTCACTGAACATCTCAGGTGGACATTTCCTAATCAGAGCTTTGTATCTTTTCCATGCCTCATACAATGATTCCCCATCCATTTGAGTGAACGTTTGCACCTCCGTCTTCAACCTGATGATCCTCTGAGGTGGATAGAACTTAGATAGGAATTTATTCACCAGATTATCCCAAGTGTTGATACTTTCTTTGGGGAATATCTCCAGCCATTGAGATGCATTGTCCCTCAAAGAAAATGGGAACAACAGCAGCTTGTAGATATCTGGATGTACACCATTTGTCTTGACAGTTTTACATATTCTCAAAAAGACAGATAGGTGTTGATTTGGATCCTCAAGGGGACCTCCTCCATAGGAACAATTGTTTTGCACGAGAGTGATGAGCTGAGGCTTCAATTCAAAGTTGTTTGCATGAACATTGGGAGTGAGTATACTGCTCCCACAGTGTCTTGGATTTGGGAAAGTGTAAGAAGCTAGAACTCTTCTTTGAGGTGGGTCGTTATTGTTGGCAACTCCCTCAGGAGGGTTATGCAAGTTGCCCTCTATGACTTGGTCTTCTCCTTCTGAATCCTCCTCACCAATTATGCATTTTCCTGTTACTTCTCTTCTTAACCTTCGGAGGGTTCTCTCGTCTTCAGGATCAAATCTCCTTGCCTCTGACATACACAAACACACGCAAACCAACAACACAAATGAAACACTCTATTGCTAGAGTGAAGTTAAAGTTAGCGAAACAAAATATCAAACAATTAGTGGGCTATAACAAAGAAAAGAAAAATGCTTAATCTAAACTTCCATTCAGTTAATCATTGTTAATCTTTGCCAATCCCCGACAACGGCGCCAAAAACTTGATACGCAAAAATTTAAATATTAACGCACAACCGGCAAGTATACCGGGTCGTATCAAGTAATAAAACTCACTAAGAGTGAGGTCGATCCCACGGAGATTGGTAGATTAAGCAACTTTAGTTAAATGGTATATTTAGTCAAGCAAACATAGTTTTGATTTCATGAGATTTGTGATTTTTTGAACATAATTACAAAAATTTAAATGGCAAGGAATTTAAAGAACTAGAATAGAGAAAGAAAATGAAAGTGACTAACTGAAACTTAAAGTGCAAGAAACTTAAATGACATGGAAAATAAATTGCAAGAAAGTAAAGGTTGCAGAATTTTAAAAAGCAGAAGAGTAAATTGCAAGAAATAGAGAAACAGAATATAAATGGCAAGAATGATAAATTGCAAGAATATAGAAGGAAATTGGGTAGTGGGCATTCAAAGAACTAAAGAACAAAAGAGATGAGAATTAATGATGGAGAGATCATTAGGGATCAGAGATGTAAATTGTCATGAATTGATGTTACTCAATTCCTTCTCAATCATGGGTATAGATCCATGGCGGATTGTGAATAATTGAATCCCAATCTCTTGGCAATTCAATTTCTCTTCAACACAATCAATTGCCACTCTCGTGATCTAATTGGTCATGAGAAGAGGTGAAGTTCAATTTCTAATCCAAGGCCACACATCTTCCAGGATCTCAACTAAGGGAGGTTACATCTCACATACCAACCCAAAGTGTATTGATCAAAGAAATCATGAAAGGATGAACTCTAAACTGAGTTACATGGCTCCTTTCTCAAGTTCACCATATAATTCATGTAGATTCAACCCTTCTCTCGAATTTAGTTGAATCTTTGAAGAACAAGAGTTTCCTCTTGGATGAACCACTTGAATTGAGAAGGAAAAGAAGAATTATCAACCCATTCAAATAAACAGAGCTCCTCCCCCTAATGAAGGTGGGGTTTAGTGAATCATAGCTCTAAATTCAACAATAAATGTAAAAGTTGAAAATTAAACTAAGTGTAGAGAAGAATGAAGAAGAAGAAGAAGAAGTATTCCTTTAAAACTGAAATTCAAAGTTGCAAGAAAAACAAAATAGAAGACGGGTGAGATGCAGAAAAAAAAAGTAAAAATGCTAGTGTAATAGTAAAAGTGTCTAAAAAGTAAAAGTAAAAGTCACCGTAAAATTAAAAACTCCTTCTCTATTTATACTAATCCTAAGACTCATTTGGAGATCTTCAATTGGGTTAGCAATGTGGGCTTTATCCTTGTTGAATATTGGCTCAGTGGAGGAAGTGTTGCTAAACAGAGGAAACAGAGCTCATTCTTCTCGCTTCTGGCCCAATGGTCTGGCGTTACTGGAAAACACGCCAGCTTTATGCATGTTGGCAACATGCCCAAGAATTTCCTGGGCTGGGAACTTGGTGCTTGGACGTTGCCAGCCCAAGTTGTTGCTAAACACTTGACCCTTTCTGCCTTTTTGAACTCAGTTTTGATGCCCGAAGTTGCCTCTGATTTGAGCTTTAATTTTGTGCTCCATTATATACTATTATATATGGTTGGAAAGCTCTGAATGTCAGCTTTCCAACCAATTGGAAGCACCTCAATTGGATCTCTGTAGCTCAAGTTATGTTCCATTGAAAAAGACATGGTCAGCCTGCCAGAATCGCAGGCGTTTTTGGCAAACACGCCTGTGCCAACGTGCTCAGTTTCTGAGGCTCTAAATGAAGCTAGCTTTTGAAGCTTCGAATGAACTCCAATCCCATGCTATGATATATGGTTGGAAAGCTCTTGATGTCTACTTTCCAATGCCACTGAAATCACCTCATTTGGAGCTTTCTAGCTTAAGATATACTCCATTGAAGAGGGCAAGGTCAGGCTGCCAATTTTTTCTGGAGTTGTTGCTGGAGTTGTTGGCAAATACGCCAGCAACAACGTGCAAGCCTTCTCCTCCATTTTTCATGGGCGTTGTTGCCCAAGTTGTTGGCAAACACGCCAGCAACAACGTGCAAGCCTTCTCCTCCAGTTTGCATGGGCGTTGTTGCCCAAGTTGTTGGCAAACACGCCAGCAACAACGTGCAGGCCTTCTCCTCTGGTAGCTTCCTGGCGTTGGCAACTTGCAATGTATCACCCTCTAGAATTGTTGACGTTGCTGCCCAAGTTGTTGCTAGACACGCCAGTAACAACGTGCATCCTTCCTGCACACACACTTGTACGTTGCCAACTTGCTTGTTCTTCCTTGCTCCAGGCACACACATTGGCGTTGCCAACTTGGTTTCCAGGTTGCCAACTTGCTTCATTACCTAACATAAACCAAAAGATTTTCCTCAAAGTCTTGCCATCGTATGCAATAATTTTCAAGGGAATCATTCACATTAACTTGTATATAAACTTCTTGAGTCATTTACATGGATTATGCCAAATTTCACTTAGTTCTTGGTTCATGAATGCATGGATGAAAAGCTCACAAAATTGCTTATTTATTTCAAAGAAAATAAATGAAACTAAACTAAAACTACTTAAACTAACTAGCTAATATAGCAAAGATGCAAATGCATCAAGTGTTAAAAAAAATTATATCCTCATTTAACTAAAAAATTCTTTTTATCCACATTTTAAGGTAATGAATGGTTAAATTAATCAAAAATGCTATTTGTACAACAAAATCAACCACCAATGTATTTATGTATAAATGCATATGTAGTTTAATTTATTTTCAATGTGTATTTATATTCTAGCATGTATTTTATACTAAAAACTTATTTTGGTTGCTGATTTTAGTGTACAGATGGTATAACTCTTAATTTATCTACATGTTTTCAAATAATGCATAACAATAATTAATTCTTGGACCAGGAAAAAGTACCATGATACCAAAGCAGAAGCAGGCAACGACATTATTCTCCACGGAGATGGCGGCGAGAGCGGTGGTGCCGACGTGGCCCGCAAGGAGCTGAGTGACGGCGCCAAGAGAGTACTGGCAAAGGGAGGTGAAGATGGCTGGGCCGGCCAGGTACCACAGCTTCTTAGACTCAATGAAGAACTCTCTGATGAAATCTCCCAGGCTTGTTATACAAGGGATGTCACTAGATTCTGCTCTGAAAACTTCCGTGTCTCTCGCTGTGACTGGCAGTGTTCATCATCACGGTTCTCCATCACCATGAATGATAATGAATTCTTGTTAATAATGATATAAACAAATTAACAGTATATGTAGCATGTGTGGCTATGTATATGTATGTGATAAGTGCTATCATTCTTTTTTAATTAATGTCATTTCATGGCATAATTAGCATATTTAAAGATTCTAGATTATTTCTGATGCCTGAGTTATATATATACTTCTTAATTTTTACTGTAAATTAAATTAACATTGAAACAGAACTCTCGGCAACACCAATATTCCATGTTTAATTGGGGGGACAAATTCAATATCCCCATACTCTTTCAATCGTATATATTTGGAGATAAGCCTCAATGTAGTTCCTGAAGTTGCACTCGAGCCTCATAGTAGTCCCTGAACTTAAAAGTTCCTCAGAGTCATCCCCAAACTTGCACTCCGGGACTCAAAGTGGTCCTTCCGGCAATTTCAGCACACGTGGCGCAACCGGAAAGCTTAGCTGACAGCGTTGGTGACACGTGGGACTCACAACGGCTAGCTGAAGTGGCAGAGTAAACTCTTCCGACTCAATTTAGTCCCTCAGGTGAAGTTAAAACCCTAATCCCCTTTTTTGAAGGCCACATTGTTCACTCTGCTGTCTCTTCATCGGTGATGTGTTCTTCTGTTCTCTCTCTCTGAAGCCCGAAGGTTATGGCTAGCACGAGCAATGCAGCTAGAAGCTCGAACAACCCACGATCGTTTGGAAGCATCATGAGAAGAATGAACAGAAATAGAGAAGCTCGTTTGCCAAAAATGAAAAAAAAAATCATGGGAAGCCTGGTTTCTCTGAAAGAGGTAAGCCAAAAATGAAAAAAAAATGTGGTTCCTCTGTTTTTTGATATTGTTGTTAATCTAATATTCACAAAAGTTCAGGCCGTTTTTTTCGATTGTAATTGGTGGGTATGAATGCCTCTGTTCTGTTCTCTGTGCTAGGGTTTGATCACTACTGGCTTTCGTAGTGGTTTGGCCAAGAAAATTGTAGAGTAGGAGCGTTTCTTGTGTTTTGATGATATAAAAACGTGTTCTTTATGTGTTAAAGTTTACTGCTCTTAGTGGAGGAGTTTTCAAACTGTTAATGTGTTTCAAGACAATGACTCTGATCAATGAATTTGTTAAACAGAGTTTGTATGATCACAGTAGAAGTAAAGATCTTTTGGGAGTTGAAAATTTTTTTAACTCTGATAATGGATTCTGAATTTGACTGATTTACCTAATTGCCTTTCTTTGTATTGAGTTGGTTTAGTTAAAATGAATGTAATATGTAATGCTGTTTAGTTAAACTGAGTGTGTGATTATAAAGGATTCTTGCATACATAAGTTAGAGTAATATAAAGTAATAAGTTTTGCAATTGCTAATGAAGTTAACTTAGCTATTGGAATAGTCAAATTATTTGATGAATTTGGTCTGGACTAGTGGATTAGTTGTGGGAAAGGGTATGTAAATTTGAATGGTTTGATCCATCAAGATTGAAGTTAGTGTCTAGAGAACTGCTATCCTTAGTTACACCAAAATAATGTTCTTGATTTCACACTTTCTTATGTTCACATGACACAAATCATTAGCAACATGATCAAAATAAAGGTGAAATATCATATAATTTAACAGTTAACAACTAACAAAGTTAGGCACTCTATTCAATACCCCGGTCCACAATAACCTTTTCTAATAAAAATTTTGAAAAAAAAAGCACAAAATAATAGAAGACTTAACTTATATTGTTAATTTGAATATAGTGATAATATAGCACAGTGAAATATTAGAGAGAGAAGGAGAAGTAGAAAAGTAAGGGAGTGGTGCTTTTGTTGCCAACTGTCAAATAATGAAAAAGAGAGAGTGAAAGTGATGATGAAATGGTAGAAGAAGATTAGGACTGAATCAATGCTATGATCATTAACTACTATTTACCATTACTATTTCTAGATGGTTTTTCTTATTTCATCTCCACCTTCAGGTGTTGTATATTATTTTATTGTTTTTTAACCTCTCTAGTTAGTGATTACTTTAGCTCCAAATTTGGCAGATTTTCTTTATTTCTGTGTGCCTTTTTTTGTTGGTAGTAAGTTGTAGTTGTATATATATATTTCCCTCAGTTGCAAAAAAAAAAAAAAAGGGTCTTAGTCTTGGGTTTTGTGGGGAACTACACGGAGAGTGAAGTTTGGTGCCTGTCCTTGTGATTTATTTGCCAGTTTGATTTAAGGCACATATTGCTGATTATATATGCTGAATTAATCCTGGACTGATTATATGATGTTAATACACTGGGCTGGTGTCTATATATGCAGAATTAATCCTGGACTGATTATATGCTGCATAATGTTCTGTCAATCTATTGTTACTCATTTATCCTGTTCTGCATAATGTTTTGTAACAGTGCTGTGTAGGGACTAGTTTGATGTCACTTACATAAGTCTAGGGACTAGTTTGATGTCACTTGAACAAGTCCAGGGACTATTTTGATGTCACTTATATAACTGTAGGGACAGTTTTGCTGCCTGAAAACAACTATCTGACCCCTTCTTTGGTATCTGAAACAGGGCCTTATAAATGCAGTTAAGGAGGTTTTTCCAGATGTCCATCACAGATTCTGTGTTTGGCATCTGTGGAAGAACTTCAATAAGCAATGGAAGGATCTCCAGCTTAGAGGGCTACTTTGGGATTGTGCAAGGTGTACTAGCCAAGATGGCTTCTTTGATATCATCAAAAAGATTGAAAGGGTTAATAAGGAAGCCTGAGAGTATTTGAACAAGTGGCCCTATGCAAGGTGCAACACAGGAAACTGCTACAAGGCTTGCAAATTTTATGAAGTTTGTGTCCAACCCTGGATTCAAGGCACCCAAACACAAAAAATGAAGATTAGGATGATTATATTTAGGAAAAACAAGCTGTTTTTTTTTATCTATTTTGCTGATGTTGTTTACAATGCCTAAAATATTGTCCCAGTGTTGGGGATTTTAGAATTTGAATTTTATCAGGTCAATATGTCAACAACTTTGATATACTTAGTGTTTTGGCTCTATATTGTGTCTTTTTTGAGTCAAACATTACCAATATGAATTATGAATTATGACTTTATTGAATTGAGTTTTCTAAGCCTTTTGTTTATATCTTATCCTCTGTTACAAACTTAAGAGTAGTTCAAATCCTGTCCATTTCTATTTCATTGAAAAGAAGTCTAGGAACAAAAGTATGCATATAATCAAACACTTTAATTTCCATTTCTTTCAAACAAAAGGATAGAAACAAGTACATGAACAAGGAATGCATATAACATGCATGTCATTTGTTTTTTGCTAGATACAGTTGACCCTGTTGTCTATCCAGCTTTAATACAAGAACACCAATTACAATCAGCAGCATGAACACAAACATCAAAATTCCTTCCATTTTCAGAACCCTAATTTCATCTTCTAATTTACCAAATTTCCAAGCCATCTTCATCTTCCATTCTTCATCATCAACTGAATGTCTTGTTCTATCATCACATGGCATGGCATCTTCCAAAACTTTATCAACCCACATAAACAATCCACACCATTTCTTACCCACAGTCTGCACATCAAAGAAAATTCAATCAGCAAAATTTATATCCATAAATACAGCAATCAACAACAATAATACTTACATTGTAGTTCGGACAACCCAGGAACGGTCTCTCTGGATTAGAATCCGTCCCTGACCACCGCAGCACCGGTCTCGACCCGCATGCACACCATTCTGGCAAACGAGCTTCTCTGTTTCTGTTCATTCTCCTCATGATGCTTCCAAACGATCGTGGGTTGTTCGAGCTCCCAACTGCATTGCTCGTACTAGCCATAACCTTCGGGCTTTAGAGAGGGAGAACAGAAAAACACAGCACCGATGAGAAGACAGCAGAGTGAACAATGTGGCCTTCAAAAAAGGGGATTAGGGTTTTAATTTCACCTGAGGGACCAAATTGAGTCGGAAGAGTTTACTCTGCCACATCAGCTAGCCGTTGTGAGTCCCACGTGTCACCAACGCTGCCAGCTAAGCTTTCCGGTTGCGCCACGTGTGCTGAAATTGCCGGAAGGACCACTTTGAGTCCCGGAGTGCAAGTTCGGGGATGACTCTAAGAAACTTTTAAGTTTAGAGACTACTATGAGACTCGAGTGCAACTTCAAAGACTACATTGAGGCTTATCTCTATATATTTGATATGGGGATATATATTCAAAAAAGCATCATATCATAGTAATGTTATTATTCCGGAAGTATTATTCTTACATATATGCAACTTCCATTAGTAGTCTCAAATGATTAACTAGTGACTAATATATTAGATGTATGACAGTCAAAGTGAAAGAAGAAAGTGGAGGGAAGGAAAACAATAGAAACAATTGTGCAAAAGAGCCTTTTCAACTAGAGAAACGTTCCCAATTAATGGGGAATAATAATGAGTCCACGCCACCACTTCTGGTTCTTGGAATAACAAGTTTCTTCTTTCATTTCATCTTTTATAAACCGAAAATCTATTATATATTCTATTATATATCTCTAATTTTAAGGCCAAAATATGCCACATGTTACTCTCTCGTTGCAATTGAAATAAATCTTTTTCTCCAAAATCAAAGAACTCTCCTCTCTTCTCTCTTTCTTTCTCTATCTCTCTCATTTTCTCACTCACTCTATCTCTCTTATATATCATTATCAATGACTAATTACGAATTTGACAATCAAAATATACAACATATATAACATTCTCTAATTATATTTAAATTAAATTAAAATTAAAATTGAAATACTAAAATTAAAATATAGCTATATTATATATTATATTTATATATCTATTATATATTACTAATTTTAAGGCCAAAATGTGCCACATGTCACTCTCTCATTGCAATTGAAATCAAATATTTTCCTCCAAATAATAACTAAAAAATTTATTATTTAATTTTGTTTAAGATTCTGATCTTTTTAGCCGACGAGAACTTTTGTCCCTTAATACCATTTTATAAAAGTAGTTTAATATTATAAATTTTTCGTGTCATAATCTATAATATCAGGACTTAACGTAATTTTAAAAGACTTATATTCCCGTAATAATATTACGGGTAAAAATACTAGTTGAAAACTGTTTTGCATAATTATTATTCGTTTGCATCAAGCAAGGTTCTAAAAATTGAACCGATTATAAAATCGATAAAGTTTCGAGGTTCAAAAGTATTTAATTTGCAGCACTTTCATGTTTCCTGATGATCATGCTTTAATTTGCAATCAAGTTCTCTTCTGAATCTTTAGACCCACCCCACTTCTTTATCCTATCTTCAGCAAGAGAGGCCTGTCATTTGCACACAAGATTAAAATTAATTAGTTAAGTCTCTACTGAAATATTTTTATGTATACCATTGCTCAAGTATTTTTGCCTTCATCTTGCATGCATTTGCAAAATCATACACCTACATATATGCATATATACTACTCCAATTTGCAAAAAACAACGTTACCTCTTTATTCCAATTTGTCTTATAGACCATAAAAAATAGCACACAAGATTGTAGGATGGTCCCTGACATCATTCCAGACCAAATCCCCTAAAAAACATCAAAACACATTAAACATATATTTAAAATTTCACCACTAAACTAAATATAAACAGAAAGTTGATTAATCCATGATAGAGAGGAAGATACTCACAATGACACCCAAGTCAAGTTTGAAACCTAACAAAAGTCCAAGGGGAACACCAATTAAGTAGTAACAAGTAATGTTGACATAAGCAACAGTAGCTTGCCAACCTGCCCCAACAGCCACACCTGAAAGAACTGGTTGCACATTGTTGATTATAATGCACAACGCCAACATGGGTGTCAACTCTATCACAAGCTCTTTCACATCTTCATCCGTTGTAAACAATGAAGGGTATTCTTTTCTGAAGATGACAAGAACCATGGAGAGCACGAAAGAAACCATAAGTGTAGTAATCACAGCAACAGCTATAGCAAATTTCGCCGTTCTTGGGTGACGAGCTCCCAATTCATTTGACACTCTCACACTGCACCAAAATTGCCTGACTTCATTTTTTTAATGGTAATATCATATCTTTTCCATTTATTTTTCAGAAATATCCCGGGTTCTTTTAAAGTATTGGTCAAAATTAAGGTAATATTTTTCTATATTTTTGTAATTTCTGATAGCATAATAGTATAAGAAAAATTTTAAGTATATGGAGAATACCGGTGTTCCAATTATTTTAACCGTTGATTTCAATTAATATATATTTTTAATAATTCAGATCAACGGTTAAAATAACTGAAACACCAGTGTTCTAGGTACACTTGAAACTCTTCGAATAGTATATATCTTAGTAGACAAAAGTGTTATTAATTTCATTTATGCATATTATCGTGTGCATGTGTGACCAATTAAATCCAAACCTTACTGCTGCATTCATTCCCAAGGTTAGCATGATCATCCATCCTAGTATGTTCATGCTACAAATATAATTAAATGATCAATATTAGACAAATGAAGTGTTTGAGTTAACTCAACGTAAGCGAAAAGAAGATATTTTTCTAGCACTTGTTTGAATTATTGAAATGTGAGTGACCACACTTACCAGATAGACATGGCATCCACCGAAACTTCAGCATTCTTGAGATAACCGGCAATAAGAATCAGGGCCATGAAATACCAAACTTCTAGGCTGCTCCAAGATTTTTAAGCAAAAAGAAACTATTAATATATGCCGAAACCTCATAAAGAACAGTCATTTCTATCATGAAACTGTCTCAAAAGTTTAAATTAATAGAAAAAAATAATATTAATAATTATATTTCTAAGTATTTCACAAATTTAAATTTAAATTTTAAATTAATTCAATTATCATAAATATAAAAAATAATAGCAAGTCGGAGACAAAATTTTAATAAGGCTGAGGCTATGAGATTTGTTAGTTTTAAATGTTCAACTCAATGTGTGTAAATAAGGATTATACATTATTCTATTTAATTTAGAATGAACCACACTCCAATAAAACCATGCATATATAGAATAGGAAGCATTTCAAGTGCACCGGGAGTACCGGTGTTCCAGTTGTTTTAACCATCGATCTGAATTATAAAAAAAATATATAATATATATTAATTGAAATCAACGATTAAAACAACTGGTGCACCAGTACTGCCTGATGCACTTGAAATGTTTCATATAGTATAAAATTAAACAGATTTTAGATTTCTTTTTCACTCATACATAGGTTGTGGAGAAATATACACTATACTGTAATAAAATATTAGTGTTAAAAAAATGGAAAAAGTTAAAAGTAAAATAGTACAAAAACAAATGAACATATCTTAAAATTATTTTCACTCAAATTATGCACACATTATGAAGACATACACATTTGTAATTGAAAAGAAGAATGTTTTAAAAAAATTATAAAATAGTACAAAAAGGAAAAAAAAAAGAATAAATGATTCAAACTAAAATTAAATTAGTGGTGCTAAACACCGAAATGAAAACAAAAGAATTTGAATCAAGCAAGTGATAGTTTTATTTCAATTTCATTGAGTCTCACAAAATATCACATCACATCAATATTTATATGATTATATATTATAAATTGAAAAAATAATAATTTCACTTATTTTGATAATGCCACTTCTTTAAGTTATCTATAAAGTCAAATTTATAAGTTTTGGTTAACTACAAGGTCAATGTAGTGATTTACAAAATTTCAATGTGAAGTTATTAATACTTTGCACCACTTGAAGAAGAGATGTCTTAGCAAATCTAAGTGTTGTGTTTGTCATATTTCTTAAAAAGTTTTGAGATTCATTAATTGTAATAATGTTGCACAAAATAGATTTGCAATTGAAGTTGTTTGTGCTACTACAATTAGCAATTATGCTAAAAAAATAGATTTTTTTTACTTAGGAATATTTTTTTAAATTTATTTGGTGTTAATATCTTAAAAGTTTAGATCCATAAAATAATAGTCTTCATAATACAATAACTCCTTAGATTTAGTTGTTATTATTATAGTTTCTATATTATATCGATGTAAGTGTCATATATAAATAATTAAATAATAGTATTTCTTATGACATTTTAGTATTAATAAATAAAATTATTTGGTAGTATATATTTTGTTATTTTTTATATTATTTATTTATTATATATTTTTTAATAATATTTTATTATTCTAATTAATAAAAATATTATAAGATGTTGAATTTTGAAAATGATTAAAAATATTTGAAAGAATTATTTAAAATTTTAAAAATTTTTCAAAACCTATTTTGAGATTTTTTAAATTGTTTGGGAATTATTTTGTACTTCATTCAGATTGATATGTCAAACTTGCACATATGATCACTTAATAACCATGTATGCAAGCTAACGCTTTACATCCGCAGTCATTGTTAGCTATTAATAAAAAAGATTGTATTATATAATGGAAGTAAATAATAAAGATTATTTTATACATTTTGGAATTTAAAAAAATTAAAATATTCAATTTTAAAATTTTTTGGCTAATTTCAGTAACTCTTTTAATAATACTTTATGCATAAAATAATTAAATTAATAATTAAATAATGATTTATTCGTTGACCATTTATTTTTGCGCATATAATGAAAGGTGTAACGCACCAAAGCATGATAGCGGAGGCAAATGAGAGACGAAGAAAGGCCCAAAGATTCTGAAACGCTTGGAAGGAGAAGCCTCTCCAAGTCTTACCACAATACCCACACACTACATAACCAATCTTAACTATCACCATGAACCACCACGCCGCGTTGAGCACCGCCGCCGCACCCACCAGGCCCCACCCCAATTTCAACATTAGTACCCAGCTAAGCACAGCATGCGCTACCAATGCAACCGCCGCGGTCCATGCCATGATCATCATCTTGCTCTGAGCTTGCAAGAATTTCTGGATGGGGAAGTTCATGGAATAGGCAAACAGCTGCGGGATCATATACAACGCAAAAACACCGGCCGCCTCGGCGATCGCGGTGGTTTCTCCTATTGCCTTTAGGATCTGCCGTGCGAATACGTATAGAAGGGATAGAAGAAGCGCGGTGGTGTTCAGAATTATCCATGATCTTTGCATGTACACACCTAACATCTCTGGTTTCCCTGCTCCAAAGGCTTGTCCGCACAGCGTTTCCAACGCGCTTCCCATACCAATCTGCATTGCAAAATAACGCTTTATCCTACAAATTATACTTTTATTATACTATTTACTTATGGAAAAGTTTAGGGGAAGTAATTTTTGTGTTTTCTGGCCAACACTTAACCATCAAAACAAAAGTGAGTATTCTCTCACCATTAGATGTAATCTCACACCATTAAAAACACTATTGATAACCAATTGATGGTTACAAAACACCAAAATTGCTGGTACCCTAATATTCCTCTTATTAAATATAAAATATTCAAAAGATTTATCTGTACACTCAAAATCATGTTCATCATTTTTATTAGGAAAAATAATTATTTGTACTATAAATTTTATTAAGGCTCAT
>NC_029789.2:21678424-21679717 GCF_000816755.2 Arachis ipaensis
AAAATATTAAAATCTTTTTAATAAAATTTTTAAATTATTCCGACTCTTTATCTTTAATTTCAGTTCCACTGCTATTTTTTCTTTCCCAACTTACAAAGATGCTCCTTCTTTTCCATCCACCCCCGCACTTCCTCTCCTCCCACTCCTTCTCAAGCTCCCACTCCCGCTTCCTCTCATAAAAATGTTCTATTTTCAGTAAGTCATGTAGGCTGTTGGTCACTACTAATAATTCAGTGGTATATAAACAATTTGAATAGTAGGTAGACATGGCGTTCAAACCTTTAACTTTGAATTTCCTTTCTGGTATAGATATTGAGTTCGAACTTCTCCTAAACTTGATCCAAAAACCCTTTAAATTATACCGGGCTTTGAAAAATTAGTGGCCAGAAATAGAACTTCTGTAGTTTTATGTATTTATTTTTCTATACTATAAGCAAAAGGATTGATGCCCATTTTTTTAAATACCTTTTGTTTTATGATCTATAAAATGTTTTTTTTTTTGTTATTTCTAAAATTTAAATTGAAAACCTCTTAGTGAAATCATAAACTATTTTTAAATAAATAAAAGAGTGATGAATATAGTGCCTATTGATTTACTAAGGTATATAGATATATACATAATATGAAAAATGCTATGTATTTTGAAGTAAAATGTTTATTCAAATATTAAGCACAAAATCTTTTGGGCTAGATAGATAGATGAAAGCTTACCATGATGCCAAAGCAAAAGCCGGCGATGACAGAGTTCTCGATGGAAACAGCGGCAAGGGCGATGGTGCTGACGTGGCCGGCAAAAAGCTGAGTGATAGCGCCAAGGGAGTATTGGCAAAGGGAGGTGAAGATGGCTGGGCCCGCCAGGTACCACAGCTTCTTTGCCTCAATGGAGAACTGTCTCAAGAAATCTATGGGGCCTGTGATCGGACCAATGTCATCGGAATCCGTCGTAAAAACAACCGTGTTCCGGGGCCGCATTTGGTCTTCTGGAGATAGCAGTGGCTGATGGCTCTGGTCATCATTACCTATATTCTCCATGACCACAAATATGCAAATATGGACCAGAATTGTTGCCTCTTATATATATAAACGGATAAATTTAGAAAGAAGAATAATAATTAGCTTACATTATTTAAAAAATGTTATAAACACAAAAAATTAGTCACTAAATCAATCAGCATGTATTTGTATTGTATATAAATATATGTAGTGTTTTCATTTTTAATATATATTTTATATTTAATTTTAACATATATTTTATATGAATTGATTTAGTAATTGATTTTTAGTATACACAAA
>NC_029789.2:21680178-21685103 GCF_000816755.2 Arachis ipaensis
GTTTAAAATGATAAAATCTAACTTTCTTACAAGTATTTTTTATAGTATTTTTATTCTTTTAATTTTTAATTTATTCGTACTTTATTATTTAATTATATTTTACATATAAATATATGTTCCATCACGTAATTAAATAAAGATATGTTTTTTTAATAAAAAATTTAATAACCAAATTAACCATTAATTATGTGGGTAATAAGTGATTCATGGCAAAAAGAGACTCTGGCTATACTGGGAAGAGAGGTTGTGTGGGAGCGCAGTAGATGGCGATGACATTGGCGCCCCAACTATGGTTAAGATAAGGACCACAATGTGACACATAATGAAGGGTAACTTACATGTTATTTTAGAGGGGGTTGAATAGCATTCACCTTAAAAAATATTATTATAAAACCAATTAATCTTTTTATTGAGTGATCAATTTGTCTTAAAAAATTTTAAAATAATAAAAATTTGTTAAAAATTGAAATGTATAATTTAATTTTTTTTTGAGAATTAACTTAAATATCTATTATTTGTTGGTTTATTTTTGTTATTTCCTATTGTATATAAATAAAGGCTTGGCCATTGTGTGCATATGTGAACTTGGATATGCTAAAATAGTAACATGGTTTATGTACCTTAATTTTATGGAGGTGTTTAATAATCTTTTTTCATCATTTCATGGTTCTATCTTTTCCCTTTCTAACTTTTCTTTTTATTATTTTTAGACAAGACACGTTAAATATGTTGTGTTTTAAACTTACTCTCACTTAAGTCACCAAAAAAAAAAAACTTAGTCTCACTTAGAAGGAGATTATAAAACCTTAAGTTCTTTTATATTAATCCAACTAAGCATATGTCAAAAGAAATCAAAGATCTTGATGGACTCCCACACATGATTTACACTTGATTGTTCTTGACATTTAATTTGCTAATTGACAAAATAAATATTTGGACTCCTGTTGAAAAATTAACTATCATTGTAACATTATTTTAATTTATTTATCTATAAAATTTTATTTATATTTAAAGTAACTAAAATATTATTTTTGAATGTCCATTAAATATAGATGATCTATTTGGACTTAGATTGGAGTATAAGTCCATCCAAAAAAAAGAAGACAAAAGTTGGTGTATAAGAAATGTTTGAGAATTGAAGTAGCAAAAATGATTTATTTCGGTGGATATCATCTCATTTTTTTTTCATTATTTAACAAATAAAGTTATGCGTGATTTTAATCTATATATATACATACGCCATGCATAGAACTTTCAAATGAATGAAACTAGTACAAAATATATAAAAGCAAACACTATATATCTTTCTCAAATTATTAGATACATCAATTCTTAATAAATGTAAATTGTGGAACAAACAATTAATTTGATATAAAGGAAGTAAATGTATCTTGATAAAAGATCACGCTTATCTTATAAAGCAGAAAAAAGGAATTAAAAAAAATTAAGGTCACTGTTGTATAGTATGATACATAAACGAACACTGATATGGACACAGAACACAATACGATACAAAATATATAGAGATGCAAATTTTAAAATTTTATAAAATATAAGAACACAACATATATATAAAATATAAAATAATTTTTTAATTGTTTATTTTTAATATCTTCTTTTAATATTAAAATATTTAACATATTTTTTTGTTTTAAAAAATAATAATATATATTATTTTTAAACTCATTTCAAGAATATATGTTAAGAATAAAGTTGGACATGCTGACACGTGATGATATTTAAATGTGTCCAAAAAAATTTTTTTTTTATTAAAATACGGTTAAACACAATAGATACGCGTGTCAAACGAGTGTCAATAAGTATCATATCTAAAATGTGTCTGACACGCGAATACAATAAGTTATCAAAGTGTTCTTACATCATAGTTTATAGGTAAACTTGCACCGTATTTTGACATATTTTCACTATTTTTAACTAAAAAGCTAAAAGTAAGAAGATATCAATTTTATTTTTGTATTACTTTCTAAAAATATTTTCACTAAAAATATTATTAAAATATTCTATCAAACATATTTTGAAATTCAATTTTTATTTTTTTTGAAAATCAAAATAAAAATATTCTAACTAAATTTGACCTATATAGACCGAGTACAGACTGATTCATTGAGCTAGATCGGACCATAAAGGCATAAACACGCCAACTATAACACTTGTTTTATACTTCACAAAGAGGAGAAGTTCTGTTAAAAGTTAAAACTAGTTGATAAATATTTATACTAAGCATTTAATTAATGTTGTGATGTATGTGTAACTAGTGTACGGTAGTGGTACTTCTATATTTATTTTATGTTTTTTTTTAAATAAATTTAATTATTCTGTTAATTTTTATAATTTTATAAAATTTTTAATTAAATTTATATATATATATTTTTTAATTGAGTCTTTGCACCAATTTTTTTAATTGAGTTTCTATATTTTTTTTCTTTTTATTTGGATTTTTGCACCAATTTTTTTTAATTAGGTCCTTATACAATTAAACTAATTACTGTTAAGAGAGACCTAATTGAAAAAAAAATTTGGTGCAAGTTTACCCATTTAAAAAGAAAAAAAATATAGGATCTTAATTGAAAATTTTGCAAAACTATAAGAACTAACAAAGTAATTAAATCTTTTAGGTAGCGTTTGTTTTGAGGTACTAGGACAGAGACAGAGAGACTGAAATACAGTATAATGCACTATAAGAAAAGAGAGTTATTTTAACATGATTTTTTTTAACAACCATAGTTAAGTATAAAAATTAATATATATTTTTGACAAATATCACAAATGTCAAATTTTCTATGTTTTTTTTTTATTTATAATTTGATTGTAGAAAATTATTCCTCAATTTTGATACTCATTTGTTTTCAACATACTCCATTCTTCCTTTTTTCGTTGAGCTCCGTCAATTTTGGCATCACACTGCTCTCAGTTTGGGATCATACTACTCATTCTTCATCTTCAAAATCTCAGTTTATTCTTCAGTTTCAAGATCTCATCTCATTCTTTGTTAAAAAATTTTTATTGAGAATTTTTTGTGGTCAATAAGTGTCCAAATAAATAGTATTTTTGACGGTTAATAAGTATCACAAAAAATACATTCTCAAATTTTTCTAACAAATTAATTTTGATGGCCAATATTTATCAAAATAAGATTTAAACTTTTTTTATAATTACTTATATGTTAAAAATACTATTTTTGACAAAACTTTTATTAACATATTTTCATAGTTAAAATAGTGTCAAAATTTATTTTTTTTGACGAATTTTAATTTTTTTTGACACATAATAATCCTTAAAAATAGTCTATATTGTTGTAATGATGTTTGTTAGCTCAGAGACAGGTACTAAAATTTTTCTATCTCTGTCTCCAAAATTTCAGTATTTCAGTACTTTCAAAAAATAAGGACACAGGAGACTAAAATTTTCAGAGACGGAGACTGAAATTTTAATAACATTTTATCCATAAAATACCCTGATTTCAATTAATTAATTTCAATTTTATCCTTTGTATAAATTAAATTAGAGTTTCATTCTTATTTTAATTTCTGTCTCTCACTTTATACCAAACAAAATATTAAAATTTTATTTCAATCTCTGTCTCTCCACCAACTGTTACCTTAGATATTTATTAAATTTAAAGGAAGAGAAAGCGAAAGGAATAAATACATATATAGCTACCAATTGATGGTTGTAAATTAAATGTAGGATTTAAATATTTATATGTAGTGTACAAATATTTTTTTTATGTAATTACTTATTCATCCTATACCATTTCTACATATAATTGTTGTTGGTCGTACATTTTTGTCCTTTCCTTAAATAATTGGGAATCATGGTTGCAACAAATATCGTCTAGTGATTTAGTAGGCTTTGAGGCATGAGGTAGGGAGTGAAAATTTGTAAAATGTGTAACAAGCTCCCACACACTGATCTTTTTTCTGAGTTCTAATAACTCAAATGTCATGAGTCCGTTTTTTTTTTTTCTATGGTGACTAACAAATCTTTCTTGTTAATTAATTTTTGGAGGAAAAAAAAAAGGTTAGTTACATGTGGAAATCAAAACTAATCTCTTTCACCACCCAATCGCCATTGGTAGCCAGCTAGTTATTTGATTTTGGCCACAAATTTATTGGTATATCCCAGCAAACTTATGTGGATATATAGTGGAAACTAAATATACAACCATGCAATGAATACATAAAAAATTAATTATTCGTAAAAAAAAAAACATGTTAAAATATAATAAATTAACTCTCTGATTAAATAGAGTTTGATATATAGTAAAATAGTTCTTTTAACTTGAAAAAAGAAAAGGATAATTTTAAATAATTTCTCTGACTAGAGAAATAATTTTTAAATAAAATTAATATTAATATGCTAGTAGTATAAGCCTTTGTAGGATTATTTTCTTATTTGATAAGCTTGTTCTTGCTATAAGAAGTATAATAATGTGATAAAATATCACAAGGCTAACAACAACCATTCAAACACTAACTACCAGCCTGTGCAAACTAGGTAGCTACTCAAATCGAATGGTAGCTATCCAAGTATTTAAGTTCAGATCTTTGGCAGAAATAAAGTGCTTAAGGGGTAACATTATTGACTATACTTTATTCACCGAGATATTCTCTTCCTTTCCTTCCCTAGCTTTATTCACTCCAAAATCAACAATAATGGACAAATGTGATATTTATATATATCTTATTTGAAAAATGCTATTTGTACACTAAAATTAGTCACTAAAATCAGTCACTAATATATTTGTGTATAAATATATGTGTATTTTAATTTATTTTCAATGTGTATTTATATTTTAACATATATTTTATATTAGTGGCTAATTTTAGTGGTTGATTTTGGTGTAAACGTAGCATAACCCATCTTATTTAGGTACTCCGAAAATTTCTTAGCTATTCGAATAA
>NC_029789.2:21685362-21698239 GCF_000816755.2 Arachis ipaensis
ATTGATAGTGACTCCTATTTTTTTCAAATATTTTTATTGTCTGTCCTTTATTCCTAGTCATTCCAATTTTGAAAAACTCTTTCGCCTCTTGTCTTAATGTATTTTAGTCATAATAGGCTGTGACACTTAACAAAATTTCATATTTGCTTTTTATTTAAAATATTAATAAATGATGAGACTTGACAAAGGTAATGTGTTTAAAAGATCTTGATGTAAAACAACAAATGTACTTAATAATAAATATATTTTTGTCTTTAATATTTGTGTCACATTTGGTCTAGTTTTAATAATACTTCTAATGTTTTAAATATATTTTCTTTCACAATTATTTTAACTATATTCTTAGACATTAACACTATAAAAAATACACTGAATACCGTCAAATTTAATGACGGACGTTACTGACGAATTTAACGGTAAATTTTCTGACGATTATGAATGAAAATTCGTCCCTTGAATAAGTTACCGTCGGATTTAAATTTCACCGCTAAATCCGACAGTAAATAAAGACGCAAAAATTAATTTATTAGCGCCGAATTTAGCGTCAAATTTTCCGTCGAAAAATTTTGACGGTAACAAAATTTAGTAAAACGCGTTGTTTAGACAACGACGAACACCTTATTGTCAGATTTTTCCGCCGGTAAATTCAACGGTAAATTTGGGATAAAATTCAAATGCGAAACCCTTCTCCCTCACTTCTGCAAACACACACACACACACACACACTCTCTCTCTCTCTTCTCTCTTTTTTCGTCTCTTTCTCATCTCTCTTCTTCTAGTCCATTGAAGAAGGTTGCTCCACCACCACCTGGAGGCTGGAGTTGTTGTCACCGCCGGTAAACCACATTGTCATTGCAGATCAGCACGTCGTTGTCACTATTGCTAGAGTTTCTGTGGTAGCCTCCACCGTGCCACTACTGTTAGTGTTCCTTGCCGTCTATCAGAGGTCGTCGCCTTGTTGTTATCACCGCGGCTGAGGTCTACCGTGCCAAGGTAAGGTTGTTGTTCATTTTTCTTTTGGTTATTTGTTATATTACTAAACCCTAACTCCACCATTGTAGGTTTCACTGCTGCCTTCTGTCACCATCACGCTTCCACCATTCTGCAGCCACCATCAGAAGTAATTTTTTTGTATTTTTTGTATTTTTTTCAAATTTTTTATTTATTTAGGATTTGTTAGGTATTTTATTAAATTATTGATTAAATTTTTTAATGAAGTGTGTGATTATGGTTTGTTATATTAATTTAGTGTAATTAAAAATTAAATAATGTTAGGTTAGGTAGGGTGTAATTTAGGATTTGTTTTGAGTTGATGGGATTTTGGATGATTGTTAATATTCTGAGTTTATTGTTGTAGTTAATTATTTTCTGAGTTAATTAGTGTTGATTGTTGTTAATTCTTTGAGTTAATTTTATCTTGTTAATTTTCTAAGTTAATTATTGACTTATTGTTGATTGTTGTTAATTTTTTGAGTTTATTGTTGTCTGAGTTAATTATTTTCTAAATTAATTTGAGTTGATTGTTGTTAATTTTACTAAGTTTGTTGCAATTTATTCATTTGAAGATATGAACTTTGATTTGTTTGTTTAATTATAATTTGTGTGTTGATTATGTTTACAGTTTACAATTGAAGGTGTACAGCCTGGTATTCCAAAAAAATGTGCCTGTAGACAATAGGTTTATGATGCAAATTAAAACCTCCAGCTAGATTTGTAAGTTGCTGATATTGTATAAGTTTAAATAGATATACCATTTGAGAGACATATATATACATGTTAGTGGATTACTTAGAATCTTAAATAGATATATTATTTGTATAATTAATTTTCTTTTCAATATTTTATTGTCTAGAAGAGAGCTTTAACTATGCAATTGGTATGTTATTTTTCATATCAAACCTTATGTAAGTTCATCTTTTCTGAATTTAGAGTATATATTTATAGTGCTATTTTTTTCATACACGAATAATTATTATTTTTCTTCTTTATTCTTAAATTTTGATGTGTGAACTTATTTGTGAACTTTAACGAAAAATTATAGACAAATTATTATAAAAAACTGTAAAATTTTGAATTTTGTTAGTTTAAAAATGATTGAATTTAAGTATTTAAAATTATATATTAAATTTTTAAACATTTTTTTTAAAAATAAAAGCTAAGTTTACCGTAATAAGCTCCAGAATTTCGCCAATTAAAAGTTAATATCCGCAACTAAATCTGTTGATAATTAGCGGCGAACGAAAAAATCCGCCGATAAACAATTATCGCGAGGTTTATACCGTCGAAATCAATCCGACGGTAAACATATTACCGACGAATTTTTTTTGGTAAATCCGCCAGTATCCAACGAATTTCTTGTAGTGTAATGCCATGTAACATATTAGATTGAACAATTGATAACACATTGGCATAATTAAACTCTTAACCTCTTCATTCATTAAAAGAAACACCGTTAAAATCGACGGTTAAATAGACGACGCGAAGTTGTCAATAATATTAAAAATCGGTAACAAAATTGAAGGCGTGACATGTCACTTTTAAATGTGTCAATTTTTAAAAAATATAATAAAATTGACGGCTTGTTGGACTGTCGATAAGTTTTCAAGAAAATCGACAACCTTTTTGTCGATAATATGAATTTAAGATTTTTACATATTTAAAAAAAGCGACACCTTAACTCTCGATAATCTTATATAAAATTGATGACAAATCTGTCAATATTTGATTCATTAAAATTAATAAATTAGACATCGATTTAATTATTAAAGTACCAATAATGCCGTTGTTTATTTTTTATTTTCTTTTGTCTATTTTAAAGTAAAAAAGTGACAACACTGTCGTCGATTTTAATAGCTATATTTTTTAATAATTTTTTTTCATTTGAAAATTGTAGACAATTAATGCAAATAAATTTTTAAATATAAAAATAAAATTTATACTAAATATTAGATAATGAGACAAATAAATTTTTAAATATAGAAATAAAATTTATACTAAATATTAGATAATGAATTTGCAAACTTATCAAGATAATAAATAATTCTCTAACATAAAGATTCAAGATAAGATAAATAACTAAATATAAAATATTCGTCTAAATTCACTAATAATATAAAATATTCAAAGCAAAATAAATAACCCTACTCGTACTCATCTAAATAGTCCTCATCTGAGTCATCGAGATCATCAGAATCATCCTCCATTTGGAAAGAACCATGTGACTGTCCTGGTGGCTTCGAGATAAAAGGGGGTTGTTTGTCTTAGGTTGTGCTTCTTTATAAGCTTTAAAAAGTAAAAAGAAGAGATGGGGGACACGTACCAAAACTACTAGGATAGTAGGATCCATGGCCCTCACATACTCAGTCAAGCTGTTTGAAAAAGTAAAATACTTCCATACTTCACCATGGGAAGGACGTATCATCACATAATCATTTCTGCAATTTTCTTGATGCCACAACATATAAAGTGCAAAGTTCATTAAGGTATACAACCTTTGCAGCCTTGAAATTAACCGCAAATAATACATTATTTTATATGACACCTTTTTATTTTTATCCTTCTTAGACTTAAATCTCTACTCCTACAAAATTTGCTTTGCCTAAGATTTTTGTCCTCTTTGCAATATATCATACATCCGCTGACATAACAATCTATCTTAACCTCCTTAAACCCAAGCTGAAAAATAATTTTCTTAGCTTCATAGTAGTTAGTGTAAAATTCACAAAATTAGTAAATAAGTAGCTAATAAATTAATTATTAATCAAAAAAATTAGAAAATGAAATTTGATAATTTAAGGAGATAGAGCTAATTAAAATAAGAATTTTGACATTAACTTTAAAGAATTTGGCCCAAGATTGAGCCGAACAGACCGAATCGAACAAACCGGATCCATATTGGTCCAAACACACTTAATGAAGCCTTCCTTCCTCCCTCTTTTAGCAAACACGCTGAAACACTTGAGCCAATGGGGAAGAACACCTCCAAGAACACAAAACCGTCACTTGATCTTCAAACCCAAATAACTTTTGATTCGGAGTTCTGATTGCCGCATCATTTACGGCTACGCGTCCGCAGTGACGAGATCTACAAAGGCTAGTACATAATAAGGTGAGAAACCCACATTTTTAGTTTCTATTCTCTCTTCTCCAATTCAAAAATTTAGTATTTGGAGTTTTGAGATTTTGATGTTTTGATGTGTTTAGTATTGGGTTGTGATCTTATGATATTTGGAGAAGGTAAGAACCCTAACCCTCTTGTGAATTTTTGAGATTTTGAGCTTAGGAATTGATTATAGTGATATATGTGGATTAGATTGAATATTGTTGATGTAATATCAAATTGGAGGTCAAACTTGTGAAACTGGAACTCATTTAAAGAGAACGGAAGCTTGAGATCAATTTTGGAAGCTAGGTTCATTGGTGAGAGGCTGTGGTTGAACGCTTGAGGTGTTCCAAAATTAACGGGAATTGGCCAAGGTATGATTTCGGTTTTCTATAACTAAAATATAATGTGTTATGAAAACTTAGGTTAGTTGGCCATAAGATATGAATTAAATTGTTGATGTTGTTGATGGTTGAGGTTGATTAATATGTTTGTTGGCTAGTGATTTTGAGGTTGTAATTGGTGCTATTATGAATGATATGTCTAACTTGGTATATGAGATTGATAAATGATAATAATGATATTTTTGAGACGTGGATGTTGTTGATGATTTAGGATTGGTTGGTATTTATGAGGTTCGGCTAATTAAGGTTGTTGTTGGTGAAATAATATAAATTTTATGGAAATTGATGAAGTGTATATGCATGTTGTTGATGATTTTGTGTAATGTTGCTTTGGATATGGATTATGGTGTTGAAATGGAATTGTAATTGTAAATTAGTTTATATGAAGATGTTGAGGGGTGTGGATGAAGGGTTGAACTTAGTTGGAGGCACATTTGGTAAGTTTTAATAGGGGTTCGGATTTAAAAGTTTTGAAAGTTGAGGTTTTACATTGTAACACCCTACCATACAGAGTCTTATGCTTAAGTCATAATTCAGAGATGGCAAGGTATTACGATCTCTAAAACAAAAATTTAGTACGTATAGTAGTATGAATAATTGATTATAACTAGGAGCCTTTGTAGAAAAAGGGGTAAACAAAAACCGTAGCTCGAAAGCGCAACACTCCGATCGATAACGTAACGAGTAAAGGATAAGCGAACGCGAGATCATATATATAAAGGAGTGTCAAAAACAGGAATATCAAGACTCAAAATCCAGCTGCGAAGATAACCGGTCCGAGCATAGCAATATATACATATGATAGAATAAGGAAAACCCCAAAGGAAACCCAAAGGGACACAAATACAGAAATCTAATCTCCAAAAATCCCCTCTAGAAGGAGTCATCACAGTTTGTATTATTTAATGGAGATAAAAGTATCTAAACAAGAAATATAAACCAAAACAGAGCCCCGAGAACAAAGATCTTCGCTAACCCGGAAGTCTCCAGCATGCCTCAGCGAGAAACCTCACGCCCTGCATCTGAAAACCACAAAATCCGCATGGGTGAGAACCAGAGGTCCCCAGCACCGTAACAGCTTCCACATATATAATACATAATAATAGAGGAAAGCCGAAGGCAATCCTAGAACTTCCTCCAGATAATATCAAAGCTTATAAACAAGCTAAACCGTAAGTGGCAACTGACTAAAGATTCTTCAGTCTAACTAATACTTCCCTTTCCAATTCCTTCAAACCTCCCAACCACCAGCAGGAGTATAATATAGCAAACACAGTTATATCAGACAAGAGATTTACAAATAGGAACAGATAAGGCATTTAGACAATTAGCAAGTAATATGCAGTCAAATAGGCAATCTCAAACAATTCATGTAGTATGCTTATGATGCATGCCTGTCCCTAGTGGCTGATGATATCATCTGTCGGTTATAGAGCCAACCCGACAAGTCCTGGTAGCTAACCATTGAGCTGTCCCTCTGTCGCGCATCCCCAACTCGAGTTATACTCGTTATAAACTTGATCATAAACATGATCCATATCCATCACCCTCACTGGTGAATATTTACAGGGGCGAGCTCATCCGGGCCTTTCACAGTGCCCGGCCACACTTACGACATAGGGTCAAAAGAGCTTCGAGTCTCAACCTGGAGCACGTGGTGGCTAGCCACTGCTACTACCCAGGGAAACCCTCATCTCCAATGGTGGAAGTGCAACATTCACAATTCATTCAACAGCATATATGTATTTATACTTAGCCATAAACATGGCTCTGCCGTAACACGGCAATAATCTAGCCATCCGGCTCACGGTTAAATCCATAACCAGCCAATTCATTAACAAGTATGGCCCTTCGGCCCATGGCACAACAAGCACTTCCACCGCCATCCTCCGCATCTCACATAATCATCTTTGATCCTCAATGATCATTCATTTTTCCCCTTGCTTCACTCGCAAATTACCATATTCACTAGCCCTTTTTCTCATGCTAGGCACATCATAATGATTCAAGACATAAGTGGTGAGATCGGAGGCTTAGAAGTATGAAATTTGGCTTTTAAAACTCAAAAATCAACCTTGGGATGAAAACAGGGCCACGCATACGCGCACTCCACGCGCACGCGTGGATGGCCTTAAAACTCATCGACGCGCAAGCGTCATACGCGCGAACGTGCGGGTTGAGAAATATCCAAACGGCGCGCAAGCGTCAGCCACGCGTACGCGTGGGTGCTCTTGCGCCCCAGGCACAAAACTGGCACAACTCTCTGAAAAATGGCTGGGCATTTGGTACAGCGCATCGACACGCCCGCGCACACCACGCGCACGCGTGGATGGTGCTTTCTTGAAGAACGGCGTGTACGCGCCAAGTGCGCCTACGCGCGGAGGGTCATTCTGCTAAAAATTTTCTAAGTTAAAAGCTGCAGAATTCACAGATGCAACCCCCAATCTTCCGACGGACATAAATTCCTCATTTTAAATCATTTTTCACCCGTTCTTCGAACGGCATGGACATCCCGGATCCAATTTCATTTCTAAATAGATTTGGCACAAATCAGAGATCCGTAGTCCAAGTTATGTCCCGTCAAAGTATGCCCAAAAAAACCATGTTTTCATACAAAACCACAAAGTGCCATTTTCAAAACAAGCCACTTTCAACTATTTTCAAAATCAATCAAAACACACCAATTTCATCCCTTTTCTTTGAAATCAATCAAAATGTACCAAAATCAACAACAAACCATCCTCAACTCACACATTGACCCTTTACCAAAATTTCCAAAATCACATCCAACCATTCTAACACTTAAAATGTGGCTTACCTTAAGATTGATTGTATGGGTTTTGTAGAGCTATCCGCGGTGAACGCGTGGCTGCAAACGGAGCGGCAATCGGAGCTCTAGATCAAAAGTTACGGTGGTTTGAAGATCAAGTGAGAGATAGAACTTGAGAGAGTGTTCTTCCCTTCCTCTCCACCATTTCAGCGTGTTTGAGTGTATTGTGAGGAGAGAGAGTGCTGAAAACTAGGGTTTTGGTTTAGTTGTATTGGGCCAAGGGCCCACTTTGGGTCCGGTTTGGCCCGTTCGGTCCAATCTTGGTCCGATTTCTATAAAATTGGTACCGAAATTCTCGTCTCAATCTCCTCTATCACATTTAGCCATAAAAATAACATTTTTGGCTTTCTAGAATAAATTCTCATTTATGGGTGTGAGCTGACTTCATCAGTCGGTGCACAATCACCCAGATAGCATCAAAACCAGTCCTAGTCCTTGGCAATCCCGACACAAAGTCCATTGCAATATTTTTCCACTTCCATTGCGGAACCTCTAAAGGTTGCAACATCCCGGAAGGTCTTTGATGTTCAATCTTTACCTTTTGGCAAGTTAAGCACTTTGAAACATATTCCGCCACATCATTCTTCATACCCGGCCACCAAAACATCGCCTTTAAATCATGGTACATCTTAGTACTTCCCGGGTGAATGGAGAATCCGCTTTTGTGTGCCTCCTTTAAGATATCTTGCCTCAAAGTGTCAACATCCGGCACAATGATCCTACCCTTGAATCTCCATAACCCATCTTTTTCTTCCGACACTCTCCACTGTTTTCCTTGCTCGATAGCCGGTAACACCTTCCATAACGCTTCATCATTTTCATGAGCCTTTAGGAGTTCGGACTTAAAGTCACTTGAGATTTCTAATCGGCTCAAACACAAGGTTCCGGATACTTCTCGGACACTAATTTTTAGACTCTCGAATCCCTTGAGCAACTTCTCCTCTTGAAGCATCATCCAAGACGCATATAACGACTTCCGACTTAATGCATCCGCCACTATATTCGCCTTTCCAGGATGGTAATTTAACTCAAAGTCATAGTCTTTCAACAATTCCATCCACCTCCTTTGCCTCATATTAAGCTCTTTCTGATCAAAGAGGTATTTCAAGCTCTTGTGATCGGAGAAGACTTGGAAGTTAACCCCATAGAGATAATGCCTCCACACCTTCAAGGCAAACACGACCGCAGCGAGTTTCAGATCGTGCGTAGGGTAACTAACTTCATGAGGTCTTAACTGTCGTGAGGCATACGCCACTACATTATGATGCTGCATCAGCACGCACCCTAGGCCCTTTAACGATGCATCACAGTACACCTCAAAAGGCTCGTTCGGCTCAAGTAACACTAACACAGGTGCAGTGGTCAACTTTTTCTTCAATGTCTGAAAGCTCTTCTCGCACTCAGGAGTCCAAACAAACGGAGTGTCTTTGCGAGTTAACTTTGTCAACGGCAAAGCTAATTGCGAAAAGCCTTTGATGAACCTTCGGTAATAGCCAGCTAAACCCAGAAAACTCCTTATCTCAGTTACTGTGGTTGGTTGCCTCCAATCCATCACAGCTTCTACCTTGGTTGGATCTACGGCTATTCCCTTCTTACTCACCACGTGACCCAAAAACTTCACCTCATCCTTCCAGAACTCACACTTAGACAGTTTCGCATAGAGTTTCTTCTCCTTTAGAATCTGCAACACGGTTCTCAGGTGTTCCGCATGCTCTTCTTCAGTCTTGGAGTAAATCAGTATGTCGTCAATGAAGACAACAACGAATTTATCCAAAAACGGACGGAATACTCTATTCATGTAATCCATGAATACTGCAGGAGCGTTCGTCAACCCAAAGGACATTACAGTGTACTCGTAATGACCATAACGAGTCCTGAAAGCGGTCTTAGGGATATCCCCACCCTTCACCCTTATTTGGTGATAACCGGATCGCAAATCGATCTTGGAGAAAACCCTAGTTCCTTGTAACTGATCCATGAGATCATCAATCCTCGGCAATGGGTACTTATTCTTTATGGTGACCTTGTTCAGCTGCCTGTAATCCACACAGAGGCGCATACTTCCATCTTTCTTCTTCACCAGTAACACTGGAGCACCCCACGGGGATACACTTGGTCGAATAAAGTTCTTACCCAACAATTCCTCTAACTGAGACTTTAGCTCGGCCATCTCTAACGGTGACATCCTATAAGGAGCACTTGAGATTGGTCCCGCCCCAGGCACCAATTCAATAGCAAACTCGACCTCTCGGTTAGGTGGAAATTTCTCAATATCATCAGGAAACACTTCTGGAAACTCACACACTACCGGAATCTGATCCAATCTTTGATCATCACCCGAAACACCCGCGGTTAACAATAGGATACCCTGACATTCGATTCCAGAACAGTTCACCATCATCGAATTCAAGTAATAATTATTCACCACAACCGGCCCTTCTGTATCCTCCGGCATAAAGTATACCGACTTTGTAGAACAATCAAGCAGGACATGGTTCTCAGATAACCAGTCCAATCCCAAGATAAGATCAAGACCGATCATTGGTAAGCAGATTAAATTATGGACAAAATCACGCTGCTTGAACCTGAACGAAACTTTCGGGCATCCTAGCCTAGTTACCATGGCTTCATGGGTAGCATTATACACTTTTAAGTCATAACCTAAGGTTACGATCTTCAATCCTAACTCATGGGCTTTATCAAATGCAATGAATAAATGCGATGCTTCCGAATCAAATAAAGCATTTAAAGTTTGACCAGCCATTTCATAGTTACCTCGAATGAGTGTCTCGGATCCCTCTGCACCCACAGCTGAGGTGGTGAACACCCGACCAGTCTGTTGTGCTTTCCCAGCACCTTGCTTTTGCTTCTCCGGACAACTTGCGGCTTTATGCCCCGCCTTTCCACAATTGTAGCACAAACCCCATCCGGCCTTGCATGGTACTCCCGGATGGTGACTTCCACACCTAGTACAAGCTTGATCATTCTGAGGCTGCTTCCCAAACCTTTTCCCTTGGGAGTTGTTGTTGTTGGGCCTCGTAAAAGAACCTCCCCTCTTGAAGGGCGGACCTCTAGGTGCAAAGCTCTTCCCTCGGTTTTGTGGAAATGATCCCTTGTGATTTTCTTTCTCAGTGGCTGCCCTCTTCACACACTCTTCAGCAACCCTACACTTGTTCACCAATTCGGAGAAAGTCCTAATCTCCATTGGTCCCACTGAACTGAAAATATCGCTTCGGAGTCCTCATTCGTGCTTAACACACTTCCATTCCTCATATTCCACCGGAGTCCCTTGACACATACGAGAGAATCTGAAAAGCTCCTCAAACTTGTCAGTATACTCAGATACGGACATAGCACCCTGCTTCAGCTGCAACAATTCAAGCTCCTTGGCTGTCCTGGCAGAAGTCGGAAAGTACTTCTTATAGAACTCCTCTTGGAAAACATCCCAGGTGATATAGTCATCACCCTACTGCAGGAGGCGTTGGATATCCTGCCACCAATGCGACACTTCACCAGTGAGCAAATAGGTAGCAAACTCAACACGCTGTCCTTCAGGCACCACCTGCGCTTGCAGTGCTCGTTCCATAGCCTGAAACCATGTATCGGCCTCAGTCGGGCTAGTAGTTCCCTTGAACTTCGGGGGATTAACCTTCAAAAAGTTCGCCAGTGTCATCGGACCCTGAACTCTACCTCCGTCATTACCATGGTTGTTCATCTATTGACCAAGAGCCTCAGCAGTGGCTTGCATAGCAGCAGCCATGTTCTCCAACGCAGTCATAAAGTTCACCGGGTCATTAGGGTTATTCTCCGGCGCACGAGCATTAGTATGTCCTCTCCCACGGACTCTACCGCGTCCACGAGGTGCCATCTGGTTCCTATACACACCAAACAATCGATATTAAGTTGATCAGTCTCAATATCGGAAGTTTAATGCTTCAAAGTCCCAAATGCATGCTCATGAACGTTTATGCCAATTATATCAAGCAGATATACTAACTGAAGATAACCGGTCCGAGCATAGCAATATATACATATGATAGAATAAGGAAACCCAAAGGAACACAAATACAGAAATCTAATCTCCAAAAATCCCCTCTAGAAGGAGTCATTACAGTTTGTATTATTTAATAGAGATAAAAGTATCTAAACAAGATATATAAACCAAAACAGAGCCCCGAGAACAAAGATCTTCGCTAATCCGGAAGTCTCCAGCATGCCTCAGTGAGAAACCTCACGCCCTGCATCTGAAAACCACAAAATCCGCATGGGTGAGAACCAGAGGTCCCCAGCACGGTAACAGCTTCCATATATATATATAATACATAATAATAGAGGAAAGCCGAAGGCAATCCTAGAACTTCCTCCAGATAATATCAAAGCTTATAAACAAGCTAAACCGTAAGTGGCAACTGACTAAAGATTCTTCAGTCTAACTAATACTTCCCTTTCCAATTCCTTCATAATCTAGCCATCCGGCTCACGGTTAAATCCATAACCAGCCAATTCATTAACAAGTATGGCCCTTCGGCCCATGGCACAACAAGCACTTCCACCGCCATCCTTCGCATCTCACATAATCATCTTTGATCCTCAATGATCATTCATTTTTCCCTTTGCTTCTCTCGCAAGTTATCACATTCACTAGCCCTTTTTCTCATGTTAGGCATATCATAATGATTCAAGACATAAGTGGTGAGATCGGAGGCTTAGAAGTATGAAATTTGGCTTTTAAAACTCAAAAATCAACCTTGGGATGAAAACAGGGCCACGCGTACGCGCACTCCACGCGCACGCGTGGATGACCATAAAACTCATCGACGCGCAAGCGTCATACGCGCGAACGCGCGGGTTGAGAAATATCCAAACGGCGCGCAAGCGTCAGCCACGCGTACGCGTGGGTGCTCTTGCGCCCCAGGCACAAAACTGGCACAACTCTGGCACAACTCTCTGGAAAATGGCTGGGCATTTAGTACAGCGCATCGACGCGCCCGCGCACACCACGCGCACGCGTGGATGGTGCTTTCTTGAAGAACGGTGCGTACGCGCCAAGTGCGCCTACGCGCAGAGGGTCATTCTGCTAAAAATTTTCTAAGTTAAAAGCTGCAGAATTCATAGATTCAACCCCCAATCTTCCGACGGACATAAATTTCTCATTTTAAATCATTTTTCACCCGTTCTTCGAACGGCATGGACATCCCGGATCCAATTTCATTTCTAAATAGATTTGGCACAAATCAGAGATCTGTAGTCCATGTTATGTCCCGTCAAAGTATGCCCAAAAAAACCATGTTTTCATACAAAACCACAAAGTGCCATTTTCAAAACAAGCCACTTTCAACTCTTTTCAAAATCAATCAAAACACGCCAATTTCATCCATTTTCTTTGAAATCAATCAAAATGTACCAAAATCAACAGCAAACCATCCTCAACTCACACATTGACCCTTTACCAAAATTCCCAAAATCACATCCAACCATTCTAACACTTCTCAATCAAATGGCTAAAGGACAAACACAATATCATGTCATACATCCTTCCTC